>NC_134534.1:121441183-121744213 GCF_050624435.1 Tenrec ecaudatus | reverse complement strand
GGGCCCGTGGAAGAAGATTCATGAATTACGTAGTAAAAAAACAAGGAAAATAGGAGGCAACTCTCCATTTTAGGGCAAATTGTTTAGAGATAAGGTGGGAAGAGAGTATAGAAAATGTTGGACAAAAAAATCTCCACACATCTTCTTTTCAGAAATCACATATTTATGTCTTTTCTTAACTATGTTATTGATTGAACTAATAAAATATAGTCTATATTTTTATATATCCATTGATCTAGTAAAAACATAATCTAAAACAACAATCTAAAATTGTTGACGTTCAATTTTGCAATCTTTATGAATGTATATTCTTCATACAGGCAGGATTTAAGAGGAAATAGGAATATGTGTTTTATAATGAATCTAGTAACTCATTTTAGACCACTGACCATATTAACCCTCTGTAAATCCTTCTGGGAGTTACCTACCCACCATTTCTGGGGGTGGGTAGGCAATTCATTAAAAATAAGCCCTGCTATTGTGGGTTCAGAGTTAAATGGCATAAAGAGAAGAGCAAGTTCACCGTAAAGCATCTGTTTTGGAGTCACACAATGTTAGGTTGAACATCGGATACATCATTTATATCCATGTGCCCTGGGGATTAGCTATTTAATCTACCTAAATCTTAAATTCCTTATTTTTAGAGTGGAGATAACTATGGTATTGAAAAACATGAAATGAGCTAAGAATCATAAAGCACCCCATAAAATGGAAGTGGCACTTGTAGTAGGAGGAGAAGCAGTAGTATTTGAAAGAAGTGAGGTGGGGCAAATATTTTCTTGCATGAGATTGCAAAGTGCTTTGATGTATTTTCAGGATCCAGAATTAAAGGTGAAATTACCTAGGTAAAATTACATAGGAAGGTGTCCCGTCCCGCGGGACGTCAACAACGTGGATATCTGAAAGAGGGACTGGGAATGAAGATGGGCAAGGGTGAGGAGAGATGGAGGCAAGACAGGAATCTGATCAAGCCTCATTTATTGAGCTGAGAGCAGAGGTTTAAATAGCCCGCGAAGGGCGGGCACCAGTATGTCACATGTAAAATAAGGTACAGCTGAGGTAGCCAATAGTCGTGCATCTCCAAATAAGGAAGAAATGGCGGGCAACTGATCAAACAGGTAAGTATGCTAATGAAGCATACCTGGGGCCTGGCGGGGAGATGCCATCAGTCATGTATTGGCCAATGAACATAGCAGCTGCTAGTGAAAGAGCACCAATCCTAGCAAGGGTCAAGGCAGCCACCCTCTGGTGGGAAAGGAACAAAGGGCAGTAAAATCTCAGGGCAGTTTGTATGGCAGGAAAATGAGAGTAAATTCATAAAGGTCGTACATGGCTTAAATCCAGGGTAGGGGGATATGCAGTTCCCTACAGGAAGGTTAAAAAAGGTAAAAAAGACTAGGTTATCTGTAAGAGCTGCCAGATGGCCATAGTTAGGGAAAGGACAGCTACACAAAAGCTGTCTGCTGCAGCAGCCAGTACCCTGGGAGAGCCAGAGCAGCCAATGCCTTCCACCACAAGCAGTAAGCAGCGCTAGGCCCTGTGACTCTGCCCCTCCCACAGCATCAATAATGGGAACAGGGAGCATAATTTTAGTGCTATGTTAGACCACAAGGAGATAATACATGCAAATTAAAATGCTGATACAATACTCTCTATCTTTCATCCAACACAATAAAGTACTGGACAGCTTCTATAGAATTCAGTGATTTATTCTCAAATACCAGTATTATCTTTTCCACCATCAACCAACACGGTCTTCACAGCCATTCATATCTTCACTCTTAGCAAATGTACACACCACATTTGATGACCTCTGCCACATTCGTGAATTTCCATTTCTGCAGGGGACTAAAACTATACTCCCCAGCAAAATACTCTTGCCTTTGACGTCATGCACTTGTCGCATGACATTGGGTATCTACAGTGCTGTTGTAAACTGGATTAGGTGCTTCCAGACTCAGTCAAAGCTCTTGTGCTTTCTCTGTGAACAAACACATATCATATGAGTAATTTGCAGAAATACACTGTCAAAGCAGAAAGATAAGCAATAGCAGCCTTCTTGACTAAATTACATATTCAGGGGAAAATATTGAAATGAAGTCACATGGTTTGTAAAATGAGGGACTAAGGATTTTATCTCATCACTGAAAAATGTAGTCTCCACACTGAGAATGACATATTTATATCCACTAAGAGGTTGACGGTAGGACTGAATCTTTTGTAGACATCATGGGTATTTTGTGTTTGTCCTATATGGTGTATAGCCAGTGATTACATCATTTTAAATACCAAGAAAGAATAGCATCTTAATCCCTATATCAACTAATTGAATTGCTGTACTTTTCATATTTTATTTTCTGTTAAGCCAACCTCAATTTCAAAAGAGCAGAGAGTCTATGTCGGGCATGAGTCCCCATTCTGAATTTCCAATGTTTGGAAAGTCATTCTTTTCCATTCTGTAGGATCCACGGTTTAGGATGCTGTTTGTATCAGCTTCCTGTAGCCTCTGAAACACGTTGCCATACACTCAGTGGCTTCCAGAAATGTAGTGTCTTACAGTTCTGGTGGTCAGAAGGCCTTGATGGCTCTCAGTGGACTAAAACCAAGGTAAGTGCAGAACTAGATTTTCGTTCTTCAGTATCGAGTGAGGAATTCATTATTTTGTCGTTCCCCATTTCTAGAGGTCATCTGCAACTTTCATTGGAGATGTTATCTCCAATATTCCTCCCAGGGAAACACTGAGTATTATGTCTCCAGGACTGTTCCCCTTTGGCTCATCTGGAATACATGACAGCAAGTACCATGCTTTCCCTGAACCTCTAAGCTTACCAGTTATTTTCATTGCTTCACAATGTAGCTTTTGCATCTTCTCAATGTACAGTAAAAGAACAATAACAATGATAAATACCATTATTGATTTTGTGCTAGGATTTGTGGGTGTGTGTATGTGATAATGTTAGATTTCCCTGTACCGCCATGGTTTTTGTAGTATAGGCAAAAAAAAAGAAAAGCAAAATCCATTTTCTTTTAAATTTTCTCGCTGGCAAACACATTCTCAAGTAATATCACAATAGCATAGCGAATCACATCATGCCATTGCTTCTGTTTTATCCCTCACCTAAGTGGATGCCTGCTTTTAGTGACCACTTCCCCTGTAACTTTTCACTGGAGTAGAAGATCTCATCTTTCTCCCACAAAGCAATTGTTAGTTTCGAACTGCTGACCTAGTGATTAACTGACTAATGTGTACTCACTAAACTACCAGCACTCCTCTCTCTGCGATTACACAGAGAATGAAACTTAAAGGTGCCATTCAAACCCTGGCCTGTCCAACAACAGAGGCATTCATTGAACGGTATGCTGCACTGAGACACGTACTATTTTGTCCATGTTCCTCTTAAATGATGGTTTTCACTGTGAGACAGAAAATCTAGGGTGTTCTAGACTGAAAATGATGTGAATATGCCTGTGATTTCTGTGGAACTGTGTTGTCCTGGAAATAGCTTCAACAAAACCTTCAATATTGAACAGTAGCCACACAGCAATTTGATCTGATCAGGGGCCTCCAATGATATTACTGCTAAAAACAATGATGTGTTAGAATCCCCTGTCCAGCCATGGTTGCTCATGAGATTGGCAAAAGGAAAAGACAAATTAATTTTGTTGTTTTATTTTCGATTTCTAGAGGTCATCTGCATTTCTGAGCTCATGATCCTCTTTCATCTTCAAAATCAGCAATGGTTGGCTGAGTCTTTAATAATGAAAAGATATAATTTGAGTATGTTAATACAGATGTACCTTTTAAACAATTATATGCAAATAATTTTATTACATTTCTTCATTTTTTGTTTTACTGGCATATAATCCACACATCACACAATTCAAAAGTTCAATCATATCAAGAAGAGTTGTACAATCAAAAAAAGAGAACCTGATGCAGAGGGCTTAAGTGGAGAGCAAATGCTTTGAGAGTGATTAGGGCAAAGAATGTACGGATGTGCTTTATACAATTGATGTATGTATATGCATGGATTGTGATAAGAGTTGTAAGAGTCCCTAATAAAATGTTATTTAAAAAAAGAACACTGTTTTTTGAATATGTTATCCCATTTGACCTGGGTGTTTCATCAGAGTGTGATTCTGAGTCCTCACACCCATTGAGTGATTTCCGCTGGGAATTTAGCTAAGGTTAGTAAATTTTCATAAATTTCCCCCCTAGATGACTCACCACATTCATGAATATAATTTCAGTCGATGTTAGTGCACATATACAAATATCATCGATCGTGTTTATGTATATGTGTGAGAATGCTCCCATTTCCTCTCACACACTTGCTTATCGTGCGCATGCAACCACTCAGTGTCATTATTAAAGGTTCATCTATGAAACAGTATTTACCTCTGTTGCTTCTAATTCTTGCAAACCTCCAAGGTTCTTCATCTGCCTCAATCATTTTTGCCAACTTCACTCTTATTGTATATTGTTTTCCTCTTAATTTAATTTGTAACTCTTTAGAAACAATCCCCTCTTCCTTTTACCTCCCACGCCTGGTAACCCATGAAAAAATGTTTATTATAGGATGAATCTTTTTCTTGACTTTTTGCAATAGGGCCTGATAAAATATTTTTTATTTGGTGATTCACTGACCATAACACTCAACATAAACTTCTTCATTAGCATCCACGTTATGAGCTGTTTCACAGACTCACGGTTACTTTTCAACATTGGGGAATATTCCATTGTGTTTATGCACCTCAATATTCTATCCATTATTCCATTGATAAAAGGAGCCCTGGTGGCTTAGTGATTCTGAGTTTGGGTGTGATCCTCAATGTCAGTAGCTCGAAACCACCAGCCACTCCTCAGGAGAAAGACAGAGCTTTACTCCTGTAAAGAGTTACAGTTTCAGAAACTCACTAAGGACACTTCTTCCCTGTCCTATAGGGTCACTATGAGTTTGCATTGATGGATGGCAGTGACAAAAAAACCATCGATGGATATTTCGGTAGTTTCCATCTTTTTGCTAGTGTGAACAGAACTGCAATGAGCATGAGTGGGCATATTATTCATGCCACAGCCTTATTTCTCTAGGATATATGCCAAGTATAGAGATTGCTGGTTCATATGGTCTTAGTGGCTACACTATTTTACAGGGTCACCAGCAGTGTATTCAAATTCCATTGCACTGTACCCTCACCAGAATTTGTGTTTTCTATTTTTTTTAACTTCGCATTTATATTTACTTGTTGACTGTTTGCACTTGCATTCTAAGGTATGCATCACATGTATCCTAGTGGGTATGAGAGAGATTGTGAGGGTGAACTCAAGTCTAGGTTCTCTATGCAGCACAGCTGAATGCAGGTGTAGCTGTTTGTGACTGATGTCCATAGATGATCATATGATGCAGGAGTAACTAGTGGCCCTTACCCAGTAGGTGAGATAGGACAAAGAAAAAAACAAACAAACAACAGCAATCATGAAAAAGAAAATTAATTGTAGGATAGCAGGAAAATAACAGCAAGAAAAAAATCATTTAATAACTAAAGGGAATAGAAGATAAAAACAGGGGGAAAGAATAAGAAAGGAGAAATACAATAAGCAAAACTACAGAAGGGAAAAGCAAAAATAAAAAAATAGTGAAGATCTAAGAGAAACACTAGAGGAGAGAAAGAAGAAAGAAATTGAAAAGAAGAAAGAAAACAGAAAAATTTTTAAAAGATTAAAACAGAAAGGAAAAGAGATAAAAGGGGAAGGAATCTAAGGAAACAACAAAAACGGAGCCACAGGCATGACTTAGATGAAAACTGTCAAGGTCGCTAGGATGTGAAAAAATAAAAAGGCCCTGTGCTTTCTGTCTGTCTTTGTGGTGCGTCCAGATTGAATGAAGGATTACACAGAAAAAAAAAAAGAAAATTGTCCAGGTGCAGCTTCTTGTACCATCTACCAGCCAAAGAGCTCACAGGTGAGCAGGTGCAAGTGAGAGGGAAGCCCAATCTTAAAAGGAATTCTTGTCAACCTACATATTGTCTGAGTGAGGATTCTGATCAGGAAGTAGTTTGTGGAGGCGCATAGAGCTGTGATTGGTAGGGTAGGTGACTATAGAAGTTCTTGTCCACCTAGGGCAGGCAGGATCAGGTGGCTTGTAAGGCACTCTTGCTGCTTTCTGTTGCAATGAAGGATCCAATCTCAGGCAAAGCACGGCCATTGCAAGCTGAGAGGACATAATAGTGGACTAGGTGGGTAGGGGTGGGGGCTGGCGATTCTAGTCACCAGGATGATATGTGGAACAAGGTAGGGTGGCACCATTTTTGTGACAGTCACCAGTGTGCAAGGCCTTAATTGAATGCTAAGATGGCCATGCTGCACCAAATCCACCAACAAATTCACCTAAATATTTCCTTTTTAGCTGCTGTACTTGAACTTCTTATGAACTAGTCACTTTTCATCCAGTTATCTACCGCAAGGTTCTATCATTATAATCCATAACCGTTTAATTTAATCTCTCCTACTCCTTCCTTTGTTGTAGAGAATTTGTGTAGCGTTTCCATCTAGTACACCATTTTGCCGAAAGTCCCTATTGTTGATTTCTTAACTGATGCTACCATGAGTGTTGCTTTTGAATCCAAGTAAAATTGACAGCAACAATCTCTTCTCTATTTATCTCCATGCCTATTGGTCTGGTTGTGAGGATGTTGTCTTCTTTGCATTGTGTCATAATCCAGACTGAAGGCCGTAGTCTTTGATCTTCACCAGTAATTGTTTCAAATCCTCTTTGCTTGCAGCAAGCAAGGTTGTGTCTCCTATGTGCTGCTCTCCTCCAATCTTCATATCCCATTCTTCTTCAGGTTCACCTTCTCAGATTATTTTATCAGCATGGAGACTGAATAAATCCAGTAAAATGATGGAAGCCCAAAGCACATTTTCTTGTCCCCTTGTTCAGTTTGAATAGCTACTGTTTGGTCTATGCACCGATACCACATCAACAAAATTGCCATGAAGTTGAAGTTGAATGCCTTGGATAGTGAGTGAAACACAAGTAAACATTATGGTATTTTTTCCTTTTCTGGTAAGATCTATCTGATGTCACCAGTGGTAGCCCTCATCCCATGCTCTCTTCTGAATCTCATCTGAATTTCTGACAGCAAGCTGTCCATGTAGTGTTCAAACATGTTTGACATATCTTAAGCAAAAATTTATTTACATGCGATATTAATGACATTGTTCAGTCATTTCCACATTTTGTTCCATCATTTTACATAGGAACAAATATGATTCTCTTCCTGTCAGTTGGCTAGGCAGTCATCGTCAAAATTTCTTAGCACAGATTCATACACTAAATTCTTTTTTGAAACATTTTGAGTAATATTCCATAATTTTCTGGAGATTTGTTTGCTAATAATTTCAATGTAGTTTGGATTTCTTCCTGCTAGACCATCGTTCTTGATCATATATTACTTCTTAAAATGATTGAATGTTTGTCAAGTGTTTCTCTGTAGATCTTTAATCGTCTATTGATTTTTTTCTGTATCATTCAAAATTTCCCCCCATCGAATCCTAAAATATTCCAACTATGGGCTTGCATTTTTTTTCTTTTGTTCCTTTGGATTGAGATGTGCTGAACATGTTCTTCCATTTTGATTTTCCAACTCTTTGTACATTTTAGTATTATATTTTATTTTGTCTTCTTAAACTTACTTTTGAAGATTTAGTTTCAACTCTTTTACTTCATCATTTCTTCCATCCACTTTAGCTACTCTCAATTGAAAAGCAAACTTCAGTCTCTTCTGACACGTCCATCTCCTCTTTTATTCCTGTCCTTTGCATGACCTTTTGATGTCTTCATGTAGGATTTTTAAAAAATCATTTCATTAAGGGCTCCTACAGCTCTAATCACAATATATTCACTGTATCAGCACTTACATCTTAAAGGACATTTCACATGGTCGAGGCTGCAGTCTCTCTTCACCATTACTCTCTTACTCACACCCTCTCTTTTCATTCTTTTATTTTTAAATACTTTTATTGGGGGCTCTTATATCTCTTATCATAATCCATATATTCATCCAGTGTGTCAAGCACATTTGAACATATGCTGCCATCATCATTTGCAAAGCATTCTCATCCCACCTGAGCCCCTGATATCTGCTCTCCCTTTCTCCCCCTCCCTCCTCTACTCATCCTCCCTCACAAACCCTTGATAAATTATAGATTATTATATTCATATCTTACATCATCTTCCATTGCCCTTCATCTACTTTTCTGTTGTTCATCACCCCTGGGAGGTTGGTATAGGTTGATCCTTGTGATCGATTCCCCCTGTCTCCCTCAGCTTCTCATAATTCTCCTGGTATCTCCACTCCCCTTGTTGACCCTGAGGGGTTTATCTATCCTGGATGTTGCAGGCTCTCATCTGTAGCAGTGTGCATGTTGGGTCTAATCCGATTTTTAAGGTAGAATTTGGGTCATGATAGTTGGGGGGGGAAAGCACCAAAGAATTAGAGGAACATGGTGCGTTTCATCGGCGCTATACTGCACCCTGACTGGCTCATCTCTTTTCTATGACCCCTTTGTGAGAGTATGTCCAATTGTCCACAGATGGGCATTGGGTCTCCGTTCCATGCCCAGTGCCCCCCCCTTCACATTGGGTATGATTTTGTTCTGGGTCTTAGATGCCTGACACCTAATCCCATTGACACCTCATGATCACACAGGTTGGTGTGCTTCTTCCATGTGGGTTTTGTTGCTTCAGAGCTAAATGGCCACTTGTTTATCGTCAAGCCTTTAAGACCCCAGATGCTATATCTTTTGATAGCCAGGGCATCATCAGCTTTCTTCACCACTTTTGCTTCTGCACCCATTTTGTCTTCAGAGATCATGTCAAATTGTTAGAACAGAGTGTTCTTTTGTTAAGGGAGTGCTCACGTCGAGCTCCAATGTTCATCTGCAACCTTTATTCTTAACATACAGTTATGAGTACATAGTTCTATTGCCCTCATGTTTTTATATATGTACATATGTACATGCCTGTATTTAGACCTCTATGGATGTCCTTTGCTTCCTGGTTCTTTCCACTATTTCCTTTTTCTTTCCTCTTTTCCCACCATCATGTTTGGCCTTCATTCAGGTATAGTAATTACTCTCGGCTACATTGCCCTTGATTAAGCCCCACTAAGCATCCATGTTGAATGTTTTTAATATTATCCCACAACTTATCTGGTTTTCAGTCCTTAGTGATCAATATGTCAACTTTGTTCTTGAAGTGGTCTCTAAATTCAACTGGAATATTCTCAAGGTATTTTGGCTCTCATCGACTTGCTTTAACATTCTTCGGCTTCAACCTGAACTTTAATATATGTAGTTATTGGTCTGTTCTACATTTTGTCCCTGGACTTGTTTTGGCTGATGATATTGATCTTTTCCATAGGCCTTCTCACAGATATAGTTCATTTGAATCCTGTGCATTCCATCTGGTGATATCCAACTATAATCACAATTTATGTTTTTGAAAAAAAAAGTATTTCAATAAAGAAGTTATTCTTGTTCTTTCAAAATTTTACCATGAAATATCCATCTTTTTTCTATCACTAGGGTCAGATTTCCAATTACTTTTTATTTCCAACTTTCACATTCATGTCAATGCATATTGATTGCACATTTGATCAATTTCAGGCTGATTAATTTATGAAATTGAAGAACAGTTGTATTAACTTGTTTTCATTGTATGTGTATATATTTTATTCTATCACATATAGTATTACAATAATATAGGACTTACAATGTTCTGTTTATTAATGAGCATATTGCCATTCTTCTTGAGTTTTTCATTCTGAACCTAATAAGTCATATAATTATCCAATTCAAAATGGTCAATTAAATTCACTAATGTCTAGAATCCTGAATTTTATGCATTTAATTTCATTTATGGTTGCTTGCACTTCTCCTACATTCATATTTTATATATTTCACTTTTCAATTATTAATGAATATTTGAGTTATTTCTCTTCATTTAGGGTCATGCCCCATCAGCAAAAAAGATCCTCAAATCTTTAGTCATGCCATTAAGGTCAATTCCACTTGGCGAAAACCTCTCTCACTTCGTCTTATTTGGGGTCTTTTTCCTGAGACGCATTTTCTGGCATTATATAAGAATGCTTCACTGCTATTTATAAAGTTTTCGTCGACTTATTTCATGCAGAAAAAAGATGAGATTATCTGTTCTTTTGAAGACTGAGTGACAAAATTCTATATGGAAATGCTATGAATTGAAATCTACTTGCTGCCAGTAAAGGGTCATCCCCAAGAAATAGCCTCCCTCTTCCTCTTTTATACTCTTGTTTTAAGTCTGGAAGCACTACACATCTCTGTTCAACATTGGTGCCCTGAATGCTATTTGAAATGTCATTGTCATAGGATGCAGAATCATACAGTATACAAGCCACTTCAGCACAACTAACAGACAAGTGAGTAAAAGCATTATACAGTTGATTTAAAAATATATGGCTTTCCACAATATATATCATTCCTTTTATAACACACGTTGACAAGATTGTTGCTAGAGGATATATTCCCAAACTAGGAAATTGAAACATTTTCAGAGATTCTTGACTGTGTACTGAATGATTTATGTAATATTTCTCTAACTATATTATATACTATTTATAATATGTAGTTTCCAGCTTTAATCCATAATTCCACTGATCATTTAAAAGTTCTTTGTAAGAAAAGAATAATAGATTAAAAAACATCTCTGAATTTATTTTCAAGTTATATAATGGAAGCAAAATGGCAGCATGTTTAACATTAAATAGTGAGCTACTTTATGTCAAATTCAGAGTCCAACTCAGTAGTTAAGTATGCCGTAGTTTCTACCCTGTAAGTAGACAAGGATAAGACTAAATAATTTCATAGTTCTCTTCCAGCTCTAAAATTATGAGACTATGCACATATGGTAATATGTTTTAAAGTACATATGCCACCTGTGAAGTGAAATAAGTGAATGAGCTTACATTCAGTGTGATGATTAAAATTACTAAGTGCTTAGAATAATTGCATATTAATTCACACATTAAAATTCATCTAATGAATCAAATTGGGAGGAACTGTCAGTGTGTATTTGTTTGACAGAGACCAAAAATAAGTGTTAAATTGCTGACTGTTACTAGTGATTCTTGTTCTTGGCACACACACACACACACACACACAACAAAAGGAGAGGAAAGAAAAGAAAACAAAAAGTTTCTTTTGACACTGCGATGAATATGATAGACTTGATGAATATTACTGCTAAAACACTCATACAAATCAGCATTTCTTCATATCCTTTAGCTTGAAACAAGTAAAATTTCATCTAGAAAAATTAAAGCAGTGAATCCAGAACACACCTGACAACTTCTACCTCTGAATTATTTTATCTTTGCTAAGGTTTTCTTGGACATTCACGTTGAATCCCTGAAATAAAATCTGCTTTCATTTGTCTTGATATTGCATCCACATCACCAAAGAAGTGGATTCCAGAGGTGCTGTCCTCAATGGAAGGCTGTGTGGTAGAGACATTCTGAGTTCATGAACCATACAAACCCAAGTATCGCAACCCTTCCAACATGGCACGGAACAGTTAACAACAAGGAGGCTGATTCTGTGGAAACTAAAATAAATATGGAAGTTGTGTATAGATAATATAATCAACAGTAAGCAGTCCTTGTGTAAGTAACTACATTGTTTGCTGCTGTAACTGTTATGTGCTGTCAAGTTAATGCTGATTCATAGAGATCTTATAGAGGAGCATTAATAAGTGTGGAACCACATATTAGTGATGTATAATATGATGATAAAAAATATTAGTTTTCAAGATTAAGGTGAAGATTTGACACTAGACTGGTGCTGCTAAGCAAGTGAGTGAAAATGCCTTTAATTTGTTGTGGGGTCTCTCCTGTGCTTTTCAGCATGTTGAGTAGCATCTCTGATCCTGATACACGAAACAACAGTAATATCATTGCCCTCTGAGTCTTCAATTGTAAAAATATCTGTAATAATATCCCCCCAATAAAACAAAACAAATTCACTGCCATCAGGTTGATGTGAACGCACAGTGACTTTATAGGACAGGGTACAACTGCTCCTGTGGGTTTCTGCAACTGTTGCTCTACGGGAGTAATAAGTCCCTTCTTTCTTCCAGGGAGTGGTTGGTGGTTTCGAACTGCTGACATTGCTGGGAACAGCCCAATGTGTAATCACTAAATCCACCAGGGCTCCGACTCATGTCCCAAAGAGAGCAAAATTACGCCACAATGAGAACTACTGTCATAAACAAAGAGTTCAAAGAACTAAATCACCCAGTCTACCAGGGAGCTTCTTTCATCTCCTGACAAGTGTGTGTTGACATTGACAAGGCTATGGGTATCACTAACACTAATTAGTATTAGTATTGACACTGTGGGCATCACTAACACTAATAACTAAGAAAAAGTAAATGCAAATGGACTGGTGCATTGTGCCCATTGTTAACTGTTTTGTGCTTTAACATTGTAAATGAGAGTGTTGGCTTTATTTATTTTGAATTTGCCTTTGTTTTGACACCAACCATAAAAAAGCACCGAGAAAGGCTTAGCATTCCAGGCCAGTAACTTTCAGTTGCATACCTAACAGATTGGTGCAATATACAATGTAGGGTGGTTCATTGCACACTTAAGGATGCATAATCTATGTGAGGCGAGAGGGAGAATGTTATATTATTACTCTAATAATAAATTCCTCCCCCCAGGGTTTTCTATTCTGTAGTAAGATAAATATATGTATGAACAACAAATTAAGTGATGTCTGTCAATTATTGCTTTTTTTAAGCTTTTAATAGTGTTTTAAAATCTCCTTCCTGTACCTCAATGAACTCAATTTTCTCCCACTCCCGTACTAGAATGTTGGATGGATGAATTTTCATGGGAGCACATGTACTTTATCGAGAGAAATTAAAGAAGGGAAATGTCAATTTTATGGGTGGAGAATTGTTTGCAATAGTGAATCTTGGAATAAGTGCTTTGTCTAGACTTGTTTCACATTTTGAAAAGCAGCTCACCTTCTCACATAAAGTAGGGGAACAAAGTGGAATGTTCAACATTGGTTAGTGACAAGCTGAGGATAACTGTGGAAAGAATTCCCAAGGACACCACAGAGAGCTCAGAAAATGCTCACAAATTCTGCAATTGTGGAATTATATTACTAATGCAATTTTCAAGAGGTGGATTATTAATTTTTGATATGATTTATAGGATCCTAAATCATCATAGTTCTTCACTACGGAGAAGAGATAGAAATGCTTTTTAAATCATGCAACAATGATTTCTGAAGACAGAGTCATCAAGATGGATATTCTAAATAGATTATAGACATTAACAACAATATCAAAACAGCAATCAAGCCAAGAATTTCCTAATCTCTAACCACACTATAGTAAATCTAAAACTGTGAGATTTTATTATCATAACTTCTCTTCAAAAACAATGCATACTGTGAGTTATGTTGATATTGCATCAGGCAATAAAGGCTCATCGCCATTGAGTCTATTCAGACTCACAGTGGTCCTGTGCAGGGGAGTAGAACTGCTCCAGTGGATTCTTGAGGCTGTAAAATTCTATGGGAGCAGAGAGCCTCATCTTTCCCATGAAGTAGCAGGTGGGTTCAAACTGCTGACTTTGTGGTTAGAAGCCCAATGTGTAATCCACTATACCACTGGAACTCTTGAATTAATAAATAGAACCAAGAAATGTCTTACAGTGTCCCTGTAAGAGAGAAAACTACAAGATTTCTCCCCATTTTTCACAAAAGGTTATCTTTATTACATGTAAAGTCATATGGAAAGTGATTAATTCAGACATGGATATTAAAATCTAGATTTAAAGAGCTAGTCATTAAAACTTGGAAGTGGTCATAAAGGAAAGCACATTGGGTTTATTATACCAAGCATTTCATAAGGCCAGGAAAAATGGCTAGTGCACTATGCATTAAACCTTTCTTTTCATTTTTATTATTTGTTAAGCTGTTAATCAAAGTTATTTATATTTTGGCTAGTCAAAAATACGTTAGTTTTTTTTTAATCAGCTAATTCAATGATTTCTTTCCTCTGAGCAAATACTACAGGGTTGGTAGGAAAGACAAATGAGATAATAGACAGGATAGTATGGGCCATTATAAAATGTAATGAAAATAAGAACTCAATTGTAGTTTTGTATAGGCCAATAATTGATTATGGCAATGGTGGATAAGGCATTAGATGATTGATTGATTGATTGATTGATTGATAAATGATAGATATGACTAGATAGATATAAGATGGGTAGAGAGATAAACAGATACATAGATAAGTGGAGAGATGCTATAGAGTTGATTTTCACTCATGCCAAAGTATGTACAGCAAAATGAAAAGCTGTCTGCTCTATATCATTCTCCTGATCACTGATATGTTTGAGTTTATCATTGAGGTTATTACTGATAGCCATCCTAGCATTCTATTGTGATTCATAAGGTTTTCACTGGCTCATTTGTAAATGTTGATTACTAGGTATTTTTTTCCTAGAAGATTGGTAAATAAGACAAAATTTTTCCACTCTGTGACTTGTTTTGACTAATGTAACAATCAATTGGAAAAATAATGTGAACAGAATCTTGAAATGTGTTTTGAATTTGAGCTTGTTGTCTCTTGCTGTACTTGTAATCCTTCTACTACCGGGAGAAGACGTCTACGTTAAAGTACTGAAGAAGATATGTAGTCCAGTCAGAAAGGATGAATGATTCTGCTTCATACATTTAGTCAGTGAAAATTCTATTCGTAACAAGGCAATCTTGTCTCATGTCGTTCTGGAAGATTGTACCCTTAGGTTGGGAAGCACAGTGGTGGGTAACAATGGATCCAGTATGTCAACAGTTTGTTTTAAGATAGTGAAAGCTCAGGTAATGGTTGATTTTTATTTTGCTATCATTGGGCACCATTAGAGTTAACTTGGGAGCACCAAGTCTTATCAAAATATAAAAGCTAAATAAATAATGATACAAATTTGTGGTTTTTATTAGATTTCCTGAAGTCAAATCCGAGTCATAGTGACACGATTTACAATAGAACACGACACTGCAGAGTCTGTACCATCCTGACATGCATTGCCGGGCTTGAGCCAATTTTTGTAGCCACTGTGTCAATCCATCTATTTGCCTGGCTTTTTCTTCTTGTTAACCCTCTACTTTATCAAACATAATTCCCGTCTCCAGGGACTGTTCTCCTCATAATGTGCCTGTAGTTCGAGGGTCTTCATCCTCTAAAAGCAAGTTTGTTTCGTCTGCATATCACAGGTTCTTAACAGGTCTACCCTCAGTCCTGATGCCCTTTTCTTTTTCACATCATTACATTTATCATGTATTAGATTATTTTTTCAGTTTATAGATGAATAAGTATGGTGAAAAGATAACAACCTCAGGGTCCTTTTGTTCCATGTACAGCTTCTGAGTTTGCACAAGTACATGCTTTGGAGTTCCCATTCTTCACAATGTTATCTACAATGTGTTATGATCCACACAATTAAATAGCTTCATAGGCATTAAAACATGAGAGAATGCAATCCTAGGTCAGGTTTCTTCTAACATCCATCTGATAGCAGCAGTATCACTCTTCCTATATTCTCTTCTGAATCTGCCTTGAAATCTGGAAATTCTCTATAACTGTGCTACTGGAGCTGTTTTAAGATTATGTGTAGCATGATTTTACTGTATGTGCTCTAAATAATATTGCACAATAACTTATGCATTCCACTAGATCACCTTTCTTTTTTAATTGACTTAATTATACATATATTTTAGTCAATTGACCATGTAACTATTTTCCAAATGTCTAGGCATGAACAAGTGAGCACTTCCAGAGTTATATCCATTTTTTGAAACATCTCAATTGATACATTACCAATAGCTGGACCCTTATTTTTTGCAAATTCCTTCAGTGCAAGTTGGAATTCTTCCTTCAGTACCCTCTGTTCTTGATTGTACACTGCGTACAGAAAATGATGGAGCATTTTTTGATATCTCAGTCTGAACACCCAACCCAACCAAACCCATTTCCGTCAAGGTGATTCCAACTGATAGCAATCCTGCAAGACAGAGTAGAACTTCCCCCACGGGCTTCCAAGGTCCAGGTCTTTAAGGAAGCCTATTGCCACACTTTTACCTGCAGAGAGGCAGGCGGCTTTGAAACACCAAGCTTTGGGTTATCAGCTGAGCACTTAAACACTACAGTTCAAAATATCCTGAGTATATGTATACATCTATACTATCTAATACAGGAACGTAGTAGAGAGATGAAATCAAGTTATAGGAAAAATGCACAGGAATACACTATTTGTATTTTTAATACATAAAATTACCCTACAAACTTAGATGAATGGCAATTATAGGGACAGGAATAGAAACTAACCCTGGGAATAGCAGTGCAAGATGGATTCTTGTTTTATCTGCAATACTTTAATGTGTTCAAGGCAAATGCATTTATGCATAATATTTGTATTTCTTAAAATGTTTTTAGAAACAACCTAAATAGTGTTTTTAAATGTGTTCAGACACAATGCAGGTTTTTAAAAAAACTGCAAACAATCTTTTAGTCCTAAAATATAAACTGTTCTAAAATATAAGCCTAAATACCAGTTCTTTAAAATTACTCTCTTTACTTTCATGACACAATTGTCTTGACAGCTGACTGCCAGAAAACGTTTGGGAGGGACTGGGCTATTTTTTTTGAGAAGGCTGTGCAGTGCCTGCAGGAATTGCCATGGAAGAGTTCATTAGGCCAACCAGGAGGAGTAATATCTGTGGGAAAAGAGTATTTTTATAAAGGATATGTTTGGAAGGAGAAAATACAGGAAGTAGGTCACTGTGTCAAAGGTCAGAGGAGCAGGAAACTGAAGCAGAAGAAGGAACTGCAAGTGATAGGTTGTTAGAGATGGTATAGAGGAGCAATTAGATACAGTTGCAAGCCAGACTTGGTTCAAGTTGACTAATAAATATAATATGGCCACTCACCAATCATATTATACATGCTAATTACACTTATTTTCACTATTTAATTTTTCTGGAAATTATAAAGATGTCTACCTGTGAACAGATTCCATTTACCAGTGCTTGCTGAAAAGCTTGTTCTGTCTTTGTTTTTCAAGTATGACTTTGAGGGATGGGGGTGCTGCACAGTTGCAGTGTTGCAGATGGCTATGGGTGACAGAAGAAGCCCAAGAACCATTTGCAGAGTTAAGCCTCCAGTGATCCCTTCTGATCCTAGTTGAGGAATGGGAATAGCCTTATTCTGATCAGAAAGCATTATCAAGTTGATTATGGCAGGCATAGTTAAGTTAAAATGTAATATCTTATCATTTGACCCCCCTGTTGACCCATTTTAAAGTTGTTTCAGCTTTTTAAAAAGTGAAGAGGAAATACCCATGGATTAAACAACTAGAGAATCCCTTCTGACCATAGACTGGGGCTCTGAATAGCCTGGCTATCATGCAGAATGCCCTGGAAAGTGGATTATTGCAGCTGCAGATAGGTTAGAATTTAACATGTTATCATTTGAGCTCCCATTTGATCCATTTGAAAGTTGTCCTAATTTTTAATATTTTCTGCTACCTTTTCAACTGAGGTTTTAATCTGCTTTATTTTATTACTATTTTTAGTTGTCTTGTTGTTGTTCTTAATGTTTTGCTCTATCTGAAATCCAGGATAGTTCAATCTAATGGTTCTTTGAGGATGGGCAGGGGAAGTTGGGGAAATATGGGAGTTAATAATGATGAATTCAAGAAGGAAGAAAATGTTCTCAAATCGGTTGTGGTGATGATTTTGCAACTCTTCTTAATTTGATTGAACTATTCAACTGTATGTTATATGAATCGTATGCCACTAAAACTATTGAAAAAGAAATGAAAATCGAACATCTATTGTTTTCTAGATACAAAGAGGAAAGACAAGAAGGGGCCTCGGATTTTAAACAGTGGGTATCTTTTAAGGGGTATTGTTTAAATCAATTAAAACAACACACTTGTGTGTATTAAAATTTTTAATACTCATACCCTGTGATCCAGAAACTTTCATTGTGTGAATTTGACCAATAATGTCAAGTAGTGCCAGTTAAGAAATTTACGATACATATTGCAGCATTGTTTGCAATGGGGAAACCCTTGAAGAGAGCTGAACGTCCTTCAAAATGGTTGACTTCTCTGTACGCACTCGCTGGGAGATAGTCTTCAGCGCGAACAATGAGGAAACTGTGTGTATTGACTTTCCTAATTGGCAACACTTTATTTTAAGTGAAAATATTAAGTAGACTTGAAATTCATTATTGTTCATTAAAATAAATTATATAATATATACATGCTTGGATGAGCTTACATTTTAATTTACACAATTATATTTAACCATAATGTATTTAAATATGGGATGATATATATTAATTTTCAAAGTTAAATTACTAATAATGATGAATTATTCTGTCCATTAATAAACACAATAGCAATCCTTTATAGTGTTTCTGACCCTCGAAAACATTACGGGATCAGACAACCTCATCTTAGAGCAGCTGGCAGATTTCAACTGCTGCCCTTACAGGTAGAAGCCTAACCCCTTAAACACATGCCACCAGAGCCCATTCGTGATCAAAGTTTATTTCAGATGCAAATTGACTATAAAAATATTAACTGAGTTGGGTTTTCCCATTGTTGTTTGCGAAAGCATGTGTTCTGTAGGAGTGATCCACGTGATTATTTTTAGGACCCAATTGACAGTTGCTGTCCTGTCTGAATAGGAGTTGAAGCTGAAGAATACTTAAACTAACTAGAAAATTATTTTTGAACTACAAATATTTAGCCCAGTGGGAAAAATTAAAATACTTGCCTGCTGTTCTTTTCAATATTCACACCATGTTTTATTCATAAGTTAGACTTAGGCACACTCTCAAATGCACTCTAGTTTTATCTTAAGTGTTCTTATAACCAAAGGAACAAAAGGAATTTTCTTATCAGCCCCTTCCTGCTGGACTTCCTAAGGCTCTTGATTCCCGGCTATTAGCCCAGGAGACCTGTCTCCACAGGCACTTTGTGCTTCTCAGCGCCCTACAGGTTTACTTGTGTATAGACATTCTATAAAGATTATGACTTTTGTACTGAACAATGTTTACTAATATCCTCTTGGCTTGGGGCTATAAAAAAAATGACTAGATCAACCAGTCAAACCACTGGGGATCTGCGGGGGCGGGGCGGGAGGGGGAGAAACAGGCTGGGAACAGGAACTTTTAACGGTACCTTGGAGTATTTGGTTAGGAGATGGGGGAAAAATCCATATTTAGCAAATCATTAGGCTTCAAATCACTTTAAAATATTTTTCAATAACTGGATGAATAACAGCAATGACAAAAAGGGTAATTATAACAAAATAATTCCTGTCACATAAAGTAGATTTCAATTCTTGGTGAAATATTTCAGTGAACTCATATGTTCAATCCTTCCTTCTCACTATTTGCTACCTATGTGTGTAACAAAAAAATTGGTGTTAAAAGAAAATTGTTTTATTTGAACTTAATGCTCCATATTTCTCCTTCAGTGTTTTTCATGATTTTAAGTTCTGTACATTTGGAATCAAACCACTTGTGTTGATTTCCTTCTAAATTAGCTTATTTCAAAGGTTTTACTTAAGGTTTCCAAATTTTTTAGGGAAGGAGATTCTTAATTCATAAATAAATATGTTGGGTGTGTTCCCAGCAATATACTTGCTTACAGAGAATAACAATAGTAATGCAATACAAGGTCACGTGTTTGTACAACTATCTGGGGGAACTGAAATAGATATAATATTTATTACATTTTAGTACATAAATTGGATCAATTATATTAGGAATTATGAGCAAAAATTTCAAAATTAGTGATCACAATGTTCACATAGAGAAGAAAATAAAACAAGGTTTTGGCTGATTCTTAAAATATTTTTCATAATAAATAAATATATAGTTATTCTGGCAAAATATTTATTGCCTATTACCAAGTGAGCTAAGGTAAATTGTGAGCTAAGAGAAAGATGACAACATAAACAAACAAAAGCTAACCCCTTTCTCCGTGAAAAGTCATTGCATTATTGCTTTTTTGTTGTTATGTAGTTGTTTGAGCCTATTCACACAGTCACGGTGTCAATCCACTTGATTTAGTATCTGCCTCTTCACTAGGCCTGATACCTTTCTCAAAGGACTGGTACCCTCTGAGCATGTCCAAAGCACAAGGACTCACCATCGTCTCTTCTAAGGAGTATTCTGGACATATTTCTTCCAAGACAGATTTTTGTTCACTCTTCTGGCATTCCATGGCATACTTTATATTTTTTTCCATCACCATATATCAAATGCATCCAATTTTGCCTGGCCTTCCTCCCAGTCATGTGGCCAAGATGCTGTCTTTAGAAGCCGGGGGAGCACGTCCAGTTCTGCATCTGTCTGATGAGATATTTCGGTTGCTATTCCACCAGTTCCTGCAGCCTTGTTTTCACTGATGCCTTCAGTTTTGCCTTCCTTCAATACCACTAATTTCTGGTAATATACCACTTCCTGAAATGGATGAATGTAAACCAATACTTTATGGTACAGTGTATTTCTATTTCTTTAATCTTCTTCAATGCTTCCAACAGCATTAAACATTTTTGCCCATAGAAACCTTCAATATTTTAGATAATTATTTAAAGTTTTTTTGTTCTGTTTTTCAGTTATATTGAGAAATTCTACATATCTTTTCTTCATTGGTCTTCTAATGATTTATAATTTAATTATTGATAAAATATAACCTCAAGTTATGCTAATTACTTTACTCTGTGAATTAAAATGCAACATGTACTTACTATATATTTTTCTTTTTGTTAGAAATCTCATTATATCTCTTTACAGTGCCTATTTTGGATCTAAACCCAGAAAAAATATTCATTTGGGAGGTTTTTATTCTTTAGGATACAATATTTGTTTTCACTATAATTGATTAAAATGGTACAAGAGAAACCATGCTGGTTTTAAAGGAAGGCATTAAATGGATTCTGAATTTATCTGGTTGCTGATTCCAATCCAATCAATCTATGCATTCCCAGTCCATTTACTGCCATGGTAACTGAATGCGCATATGAAAATCATATCAAAATGTGAGTGAAAAAGATCAGTATATTTAACTACATTTAAACTATTAACATGTTGACACTTCTAATTAAAAATGACTAATCAGACATCCATACCTAATATAATGGACCTCATATATGTTTTTTAATCTTACCTAAACTGCTGCTTTTATCTTACTTAAACACTGTTCTTATTATTTGTGTAACATTAATAATTTCATTCCAAGCTTAAAAGTAATATATACCAGTTTTTAAAAACCTTGAAAATATTAGTTCATAAGAAAATATAAAAATAGTTCTGACTTATAGAAATTAAAAGCAGTCAGAGTCACTAAACTTGAGAATGACCGTTGGGAACATTCTGCAGCCACATCTTTCAACCTTGTTTATTTCTTAGATGTCTTATGATGAAAGACATGATGAAGGAATGGTTGAGCAAAAGAAATGTTGTTGGCCAATAGACGTGATCAAGTCAGTTCTGACTCATAGCTACTGTAGGTGCGACCAAACAAAACACTACCCAGTCTGCTGCACTATCATAACAATTGTTATATTTGAGCCTGTTTGTTAAAACTACTGTGTCATTCATCTTATTAAGGTCTCTTGTTTGCTGACCATCCACTCGACCAGTCCTGGTGTCCTTTTCCAGGAAATGGACTCACTTCTCAATACGTCCTACAGAAGAAAGAGGAAGCCTCGCCATCTTCAATGGCAAGAAACATTCTGACTGCGCTTCTTTCTGGACATGTTTATTTGTTCTTCAGATAGTACGTTAAAAAATCTTTGTACACAACATAATTGAAACACATCATTTGTTCTGTAGTCTTCTTTATTTGATGTCCAACTTTTGTATATATATGAGACAATTGGAAATCCTATGGGTCAGGTTCAGCTTTATTCTCTTTTTTAAATCTTCAAGAGCAAGCGACAACTTTGCTCTTGAACATTTAAAAAAAGGTTTTGTGTACATAGGTTATTGTAAACTTGATTAGGGTGGATTGATGCATTATATAAGATGATATTTGGTCAGTTGACCTCCCTCTTGATCCAACCTCGATTTGCCCTAATCTTAAATATTGCTCACTTATTCCACAACAGTAATTTCTTCTCTGACTTTTAAAAATAGTTAGTGGTCTTTTCTTTCTTACTCTTTATTTTTAACTTTATATTATTACTTTCTTCTTTCTGTTTTGTTTATATTGATTCTGTTAGATTCCCGAGTTTATGAAGCACAAAATGAGTGGCTGCATAGAAACAATACTGATGCAATGGCTTATCAGGGCTGCGTGCTGGGGAAGGTGAGGGAAATGGGGGGCAAACAATGACAGCGGGATAGGGGAGAAAGCATGAGAATTGTTTGTGATGGTGGGTATACGGCTATTTTAAAGCAGCTGAGCTATGGAAGTGTATTATGTATCAATTTTCTATCAAAAACTACTAAAATACACAAGTAAGTAAGTAAGTAAATAAATAAATAAATGAAAGAAGTCCATGCTGACCAAATGGTTACAATGAGTCAAGGAAGAAGAGTTTTTGCTTAGGGTGCATTGAGTTTTGGTGGTGGAATACACATAGTTATTGTTGAATTGGAGAATGTTTTTGTGTATATTTTTGCCACTATTAAAAATAACGACACTAATAACAATTAATACAAAGAAGAAAATGTATTGTGGTGATGATTGTACAACTCTTCTTGATATAATCAAATTAGTGAAATGTATGATACGCGGAAGAAGTGCCAAGGAAATTATTGGAAAAAAAATTAAAAAGGTCTTGCGCAGCAGACCTTTCCCAATGCAGCTCAGGTTAATCTCTTGACTGCTGCTTCCATGAGCACTGACTGTGGATGCAAACCAAGTGAACTTTTGACAATTGAAATATTTTCTGTTCGCCATGATGTTGGCTATTAGTCCAGTTGTGAGGGTTTTTCAATCCACACTGAAGGCTGCAATTTTTTATTTTCATCAGCAAATGGTTCAAATCCTCCTCACTTATCCCCAGCAAGGTTGCGCTATCTGCATATTACAGGTTGCTAATAAGACCTCCTCCATTCCTGGTGTTTCCTTTTTCTTCACATAGTCCAGCTTCTTGGACTATTCACTCAACACACAGTCTGAATAACTGTGGGGAAATGATACCACCCTGATCCACAATTTTCCTGAATTTAAACCATATGAGAGTTAAAAAATTGGCTTATGTTCATATATTTATTCCATTAAAAATGTTTGTAGGAGGATATGTCATTAATACTATTTAGTACAAATGATATTTTTACTACAAATGATTTTGTAGAAATTCATTATTTCCCAACTCAAGAACTGAGTTAATCAGTAAAGCATTCATGCAAAATCTCAATGATATTAACATAGATGACAACAGGTGATCTGGTCCACATCCTTAATGTAATTCACTTCATGCTGCCAAGGGCGCTGCTCAGGCACTGGGCTTGCTTTCTAGTTCCAACTAAAAAGAAAAAGGAAAGTGACAGTGTGCACTTGCAGCTGATGTTTTTAATCTGGTTATAGTGTTTATTTAGCTGAATCAAATTAAATTATTTGCATACCTTTGCCTAAAATCACTTGTTACTATCAATATTATGTCTCCCTAACATAATGAAGAATAAGAAATAAGTACATAATTTAGTTTAATTTATTTCCTTCTGTCTAGTAAAAATGAAGAAAGTTGAAGAAGAAAAGGAATGATTCATAAGGGATATTTGGCATACATTAAATGTGTCATCATTTGGATGGCTTCGTATCCCACATTACCGAGACCTTTATATCTCTTCGCTTACTTTCAGAGCATCCACTACTATCAAAAATTTAAGAGAAAGTTCTGAGACAACCACAGCTAATCAATTCAAACTATATTTGTCCAACAAGACTCTAAATCTTAGTGACACTCAGCCTAGGTATGTACTAGTTCCTGTTGATCTGTTTGCTTTTCTACAGTTGAATAAAGTTTCTATCAACATTTGGTAATGATTTTTTAATGAAGTAAAGAATAGTAAATGAGGAAAAATTCAATAATTAACTGTACATACCTCATTTAAAGACTTCCTGATCAAAAAATCATGTTGACTATCCTAATGTGCTAATCATCAAATATTTTTACTATTATATGTTATTTTATACAATTCGGATATACTGATAAATAGATAATTACTGCCCTCATGACATTTAAATTCTAGTGAGGAGAAGCAAAGTAAATGTAAATAAATAAATTTACATAGTAATAAACACTATGGAAAACTAAAATTTTAGAAGAATAAAAGAGGGTAATGACTTAAAAAGTAAACTATTTTAAGTAGAAGGCCACCTGGGGGGTACAGACATTAAAGTGCAGCACTAATAATCTAAATGTCAGTAGTTCAATCTCACCAACCACTCCTCGCGACACACATGTACTTCCCTAAAGAGTTACAGCACTGAAACCCTCTAGAGCAGTTTCACTCTGTCCTATAAGGTTGCTATGAGTCGAAATCAACTCAGCACTTTAACTAGGGAAGGCCTCTCCAAACGGGGTATTGTTTGAATGTTGACCTAAATTAAAATTAAGAAGCCCTAAAAGAAAACATCCATGCTAGGGAAATGGCATATGCAAAGGCCATAAAGTACAAATGGGCAATGGAATTTTCAGTGAAAGGAAATAAAAAGTCACTATTTCTCAAAAGAGCATGATGTGTACCTTGAGCCAAGGCGATGCTAGATATAGTACTTGTATTGCTAGATATAATACTTGTGTGTATAAACAAAAGGTCTGTTATTAGTTACTTCATTTATGGACTCCACAAATTTGGTATGAGTCTGAGCATTAAACACTGAGACTAAAAACAAGGAAAAATATGGGGTGTATCTGAGAATGTTTATAAACCTCTGAAATTATGTTTAGTAAAATTTTCACTAAAAAATCTCAGATATCCATAGTAAAAGACAGAGGAAAGTTCATCTAATTATAAGAGGATAAATCAGGGATCACCTTAATCTGAATTTAAAGGATAAATATAATTTCTTCAATTGGGGAAAAACTCATGTCAAAGAGAAACTGATGCCTAGAGACAATAAGGAACAAGGTGTATTTGAAACACTGTGGACCGGACGTTTTAAGGAAAAATACATAGGATTTAAATCAAAGGTGCTAACGCTAGAAACTAAACTTTGTGGGTTTTTAAAAAAATTAAAGTAGAAGCAGTACTCATTTGCATATACTCACTGCATATGGCACCACTGATGTTATAGGATTATCTAACTGGAATTCCTTACTTTTTAGACTATGCTTCTTTAGCTATGAGGATCATAACTCAATAGCATGCCTAGTTAAATTCCTAGCTCTGGTAGGCAAAATTTCAAAATAGCCTCCAATATTCTCCTCCATTTATTCTATGCACACTTCTCATATAATGTCCTTTCTATCAGTATTCACAGCACTTGTAAACATGGTGGAATACCCTCTTGCATAATTAGGTCACATGTTTGGGCAGATGGAGATGGAATAATAACTTTCATGAGAATGTTACAATATATTAAACTCTATTTTGGGGGAGCAAATAAAGGGGGAAGAAGAGAGAGTGGAGCACACCTGGCCTATCTGGCCTGGAGGACGATATCCCGGCTCTGAACAGCCAATGGACAGAGTGGACAATATGGCTGATCCCACTACAAGACACACCATCCCTTGATGGCCCAGGGCCCTAAGGGGGATAACACTGGAGACTCAGGGCCGGGACTGGCCCAGACTGACCTTGTGACACTGAGGCAAAGCACTAAAAGCAGGTGACAGAGCAACAGTGGGAGCAGAGCAGGGAGCCCACGATGGAGTACAAAGGACAGACTCTGGGGCCAAAGCATGGTACCCCATAGAACCTGACTGAAGGACCTGCCTAGAGATCAAAAATCAGACCTTGATCTATTTACAGGTTTTTCTTTCTTTTTAAAATGTTTTCTTTTAATTAATTTATTCTTCTATGGGTAATTGGTTTCCTTTTTTTTTTTTTTTGTCATCACTGTATTCTCACTCATCACCTATCTTGCTATGGCTTGATTTTTGGTGCATAATATTATCTCTACAGATCTGTCGAGAAAAGATGGACTGGATGAATAGTCTGGAAGAGAAAACAACAGGACCGATGGTTCTGGGGGAACATGGGAGATGGGGAGGCAGGGGTAAGGAGGTGATGCTGACCAACCCAGGGACAGGGAGCAACAAGTGATCCAAAATCAGTGGCAAGGAGTGTGAGAGGCCTGGTAGGGATTCAGCAAGGGCAAGGTAACCGAGAGAAATTAATGAAACCAAAATGAAGGCTGAGCATGACAGTGGGACAAGAGGAAAGTAAAAAGAAATAGAGGAAAGAACTAGGTGACAAAGGGTATTTATAGAGGTCTAAAGATTGGAATGTACATATGTAAATATATTTATATAAGAGTGTGGGGAAACAGATCTATGTGCATGTATTTATAGGTTTAGTATTAAGGCAGCAGATGGACATCGGGCCTCCACTCAAGCACTTACTCAATGCAAGAACACTTTGTTCTATTAAATTGGCATTCCAGGATGCACACCTTCCTGACACGATTGCTGAAGAAAAATGTGTGCATAAGCAAATTTGGTGAAGAAAGCTGATGGTGCCCGGCTATAAAAAGATATAGTGTCTAGAGTCTTAAAGGCTTGAAGATAAACAAGTGGCCATCTAGCTGAGAAGCATCAAAGCCCAATGGAAGAAGCACACCAGCCTGTCTGATCACGAGGTGTAGAAAAGACCAGTTATCAGACATCAAAGAACTAAATATCATATCAGTGGGTTCCCACCTTCCTGATATAATAAATGAAGACAAACATGTGCATAAGCAAATGTGGTGAAGAAAGCTGATGGTGCTTGGCTATCAAAATATAGAGCATCTGGGGTCTTAAAGGCTAGAAGAAAAACAAGCAGCCATCTACTTCAGAAGCAACAAAGCCCACATGGAAGAAACACACCAGCCTGTGTGACCACGAGCTGTCAAAGGGATCAAGGAACAAAAAAAATCATATCATTGTAAATGTGCATCATGGCAGAGTGGAGACTCAAAGCCCATCGGTAGCCAACCAGACACCCCCTTACTGAAGGATTATAGGGAGGAGATGAGCCAGTCAGGGTTCAGGGTAGCAACGATGAAACATATAACTTTCCTCTAGTTCTTAAATGCTTACTCCACACCACTCTCATGATCCCAATTCTATCTTACAAATCTGGCTAGACCAGAGGATCTACACTGGTACAGATAGCGACTGGAAACACAAGGAATCCAGGACAGATGCTTCCTTCAGGACCAGTGGTGAGATTGGCGATGCCTCCTTCAGGACCAGTGGTGAGGATGGAGGCAATGTGGGGTAGAAAGTGGAAATTGATTACAAGAATCTACGTTTAGCCTCCTCCCTGGGGGAGGGACAGCAGATAAGAAGGCAGGAGGAGATGTCAAACAGTGTAACATATGACAAAATAAAAATAATTTATGAATTATGAAGGGTTCATAAGGTATGGGGAGTGGGGAGGCAAGGGGAAAATGAGCAGCCAATATTAAGGGCTCAAGTAGAAGGCAAATGTTTTGAGAATGATGATGGCAGCAAATGTACATATGTGCTTGACACAAGGGATATATGTATGGAATGTGATAAGAACTGTATGAGCCTCAAATAAAATGATTTCCAAAAAAGCCCTCCATTTTTGTTTTTGTTGCTAGTTGACATCAATTTTTCTCTGTATAACACAACAAAATGTTGTCTAGTCCTATTACATCTTCATGATCATTGATATGTTTGAATCCATCATTACGTATTTTGTATCACCTATTTTAGTCATGGTTTCTCTTAATTCCACTAACATTTTACTTTACCAAACATGATGTCTTTTGTAGCTGACTAGGAAGAAAGGAGACATTAGAGAGAGGTGCTCCTGCTAGCCCAGAAGAAAACAAACATCTGTGTTATTCATGGAAAGCATTACAAACAAACCAACAAACAAAAAACTAAACTCTACAAGTTAAGAGCAGTGATCAGTCAATAGCTATCAAAATGATGGAAAATTCGCTCATACAAATGAAAATAAATAAGTTCTGCTAACAATCTGAGTGATTATAGAGGTACCCCAAATCTCATATGAAGTGGCAGCACTGGCAATCACAGATACGTTAGATCTTGAGAAGAAAGCTTAGTCTTATCATGTGTGGATTTCTGACCTACAGAAATGTAAGCTAATAAATGAATGCTGTTCTACATGGCTAAGTATCTTGTAAGCTTTACACAAGAGCAGAAATCTAATACAATATCCATGTATGTTTAGTAAAAAACTGTTCTAATATTAATGGAATTAGAAATATAAATTTGTACTGCTTTAAATAAATCTTATGAAATATACTACATTTTAAATTCACAGTGCTATCATATTATAGATTCATAATTTTAGACATCAAGTCCTCTCTCAAATACTTGTGGAATGTTATAGCATCATAGAAGAGTCAAGTTGCAAATATCCATGAAGTTGTAATATGTCTTCAGCAATCGTATTGGGAAGGTGTGCAGCCGATATTAAGGGCTCAAGTAGAAGGCAAATGTTTTGAGAATTATGATGGCAAAAAATATACACATGTGCTTGACACAAGGGATGTATGTGTGGATTGTGATGAGTTTTATGAGCCCCCAATAAAATGATTTTTAAAAGTTCTGTCTCCTCTCTATATTAGTCTGTACCATGCAAAGCAATAAAACTGAACCACTAACACTTGCTTATTTTACTTAAGAGAGTTTTTATTTTGTTTTTTATATAGGAAAGGCATCAATTGGAATAGCCAAGAATGTTGGAGCTATGTTCAGGAATCAGGCAGGAAGTTTATGACAATAGAAGCCAGAACTGCTGTGATTAAAATCTGAAAAAGAGAGATGGCAAAAAAAACAGATACTGTCATCACCACCACCAAGAGATCTGTCCTTGAATATTTCTTTGCATTAATAACAGTCCATTCAATGTTCTCTTAGATTCTGCAAAAGACAAGGGACTGCTGTACATTAATATTTATAGAGCAGGTGATTAATAAGCATGAGAAGTGGGTTCTGGTCTTAAAAATTCAAAACAACAATAAGAATTGTTCTTCACTTCATGTTCATATTACAGATGAGGTATTTGAAATCCTGAGAACTAATGGCCAAATCACATACATCTTGCGATGAAACAGAGAAAAATAATTTTAACTAAGGTAATTGTATAATCTGTTACCTTAAATTCAGCTTTTGATAGTGAATTAGTATCATTAATAATTATAATAGAGAAGGAGATTTGTCAACATGGCCAACAGGTAACAAGTGAAAAAGATCTCAACAACTACCTAATATATTCCACCAAGAGACAAGTCTTTCACACGTTGGAAGCCAGGAAAACAACTTAAAAATGAAGTTTCTTAAAGTTATAGTTTGTGGCAACAAAGAGAGCGTGCGGAAGAGTTACTCACATGAAGATAAATAAGACCTGCTGAATATTACTGACACTCCTTCCCTAGTAACCAGCAGCCCAAGCCACTTCTGCACCCTCCCTCCCATGAACAACACACATGGAAGCCCACAGAACCTTTTCCTGCGGCTGCTTCAACTCATCCAACCACACTTCTTACCTCTCCAGCCTGCAAGGGGCCCTGCGTCAATAGCAAACTGTGTGGGCAGCTTGGTGATGACATCTCACTACCCAGTGCTTGGGTGCTTGGGCACCTCCATACAACACTTTTTTCCCACCTCCATCAAAAGAAAAAAGAAATAAACATAAACAACTGGAAGTGACCAAAATTCAGTGCAGTACTCTGAAATGAGGCTTCAGAATAACAAAACAAATTCAGAACAATACTGTTTAGGTGCCTTCAAGTAAAGCCACCATGCTCCTTAGAGGCAAAGATGGCGAGACTTGGTCTTACACCGTTTGGGCGTGTTGTCTTGAGAGACCAGTCCCTGGCGAAGGACAGCATGTTTCGGAAAGCAGAGGGGCTGAGAGAGGGAGGGAGGCCCTCACCAGGATGAACTGGCACTGTGGCAACAGTAACGGGCTCAAGTACAGCAACAATGTGAGACTGGCGAAGGACTGGGCGAGGTTTGTTTCTGTTGAGCTGAAGATCATTATGGGTAAGAACCAGTTGATGGCATCTAACAACATCTGTGGATGAAGACTCAAAGCGAGTCACCTCTGACCTTCATCAGGAATGTAAGCAGCCTTGCTGTCATTCTGATAGCATTGAAAAATGGGTTACTACAATAGTTCTTCCTTAATATGAAATCTAAGATTAGAAAATCTATCGAGACAGTAACTAAATTAATAGTTTCTTAGGGTGATTGTATGGTCTGAAGAACTAATAAGTACAAGAATTAAGAAAATATTCTAAAATTGATCGTAGCGATGTTTGTACAACTCTTTTTTATCATTTAAACCATTGGATTAAAGGGCAAACACATTATATGTCAATAAAATTATAAAATAAAAATATGGGAAATAAAACTATAAGTCAGTCATATTATAATTTGGTTATAAATGGAATATATATCTATATTCCATTATATGAAATATATATATATTTATATAATGGGGAAATGATGTGCTGGTACACAGTGATGGTTACATGCTTGCAAACCAAAAGTTCAGAAGGTTAAACTCACCAGTTGCTCCACAGGAGAATGATGTAAGCTTGCTCACTAAGTTTCCCTCGTTGGCAACTAACTCTGGGATCGGCTCTACCTTAGATAGTGTAGATATTCTACGCTATGAGATCCTTATTCATCAGCATCAACTCAACAGCAATGGGTATGTAATATAGTGTAACAATAAGTGTAAACCAGGTCTTAAATCTACCAAAAAGTACCCTAGACTCCACAAAGTAGGTATTCAATGTAAAGAATTCTTTCTCCAATGAGTACTCTTTGAAACATCCTGGCAAGATTAAAGATGGGCAGTAAATTTTAGCACACAGAGGAATATGAGTATCAAGGAAGAAAAACAATTGAACTTCTGAGCAATTAATTGACTTTATGTTTTAGATAACAGACTACATAATTCACTCTGTACTCCTTTTCAAGAGAGACTGCCAGGAAGCTTAGATCTAATTTGCATACTAATTTAAGTATAAATAATAGAATGCTATGCCATTTTCTTCATTTCATTTCATTTATATTTTCATATTTGTTTCATTTTTTTAATTTCCCTTTCACCTTTGACTTTTAAAAATTGTGGGTTTTTTAAAAATCCTTATTACTCATCTTCATTTGGTTTGTTATTGTTTTTGCTGTTGTTTTGTTTTCTTTAGTTGCTTTATTTTTCTCTGTCTTGTATTTGTGCATATTATTATCTCTATAGGTCTGTCTAGGTAAACTATCTGGAGGAGAAAAAAATGAATACATTTGGCTATATAAACTAGTTACTCAACTAGATAACCAACTTCGCTGCCACTGTTCAAATAGTCCTTCCTGGTTCAGTGCTAATGCCTAGCTCTTGATAAGCCTTGGGTTTCCAAGGCTGTGAGAAGTCAGGTGGAGATTTCAGACTTGCTTAGAAACACGGTAAGATAGCGTCTAGACCAGTGGTTCTCAACCTTCCTGAGGCGGCGACCCTTTCATACAGCTCCGTGTGTTGTGGTGACCACCCCCCCAACCATAAAGTTACTCTCATTGCTATTTCATAACTGAAATTTTGCTACTTTTATGACTCAGGGGTCACGACCCACAGGTTGAGAACTGCTGATCTAGAGGAAGGCCCACATTAGATTGTGACACGTGAATATGTTCTTTAGTTGTAGTAAAAAAGTGTGTGTGCTTTTCTCCAAAATAAAAACTGTCTAATTATATATATTTTAATCAAGAACATTTTCTAAACTGTAGGAACATTATAGGTTGTCTATAATTATAATGTGTAACTTTCATGCAATTACTGTGAATTAAAAATAATAATTCTGTGTTTGTTGGATTGTACTTTGTGTACCTTTAATAAATATAGAATTTCATGCTGGTGTAGCCTAAAAATACAGCTGTTGAAATCTGGGGAAAAGGAGAGAAATTGAGTGGCATGGATTCAGCAATGAGTTCTTGCTGGGTTATTCTTTCCTGGTTCATTAATTTTCTTCTTCGAGATTTAATTGTAATACATCTGATAGATCTGTCACAGATATAGAAAAATAGAACATCCTAGTGCGTTGGTTTCAGACTGAGACTCAAATGAGCAGCTGTCGCTCCACCGTCTGCCTCGGATAGCTCCCTTCTCCACCTTACTTCAGATAGACAAAAGGACAGCGTACCCGTACTGTAACCCTGCCTTCAGTCGGTAACACAAAGCTTGGAGAATTTTTCTATCATTAAGGTCGGGGGTGGTCAGGGGAATATGATGCTTGTGTGCCCACATGTAAACACTGATGAAGACGGCCAGCAAGAAGCAGAACTAAGATAAATAAAATACACACGTGTATAGTTTTGTCTTATTCTTTGCAAAAGCGCCCCAGAAATTTATTTTATATTTGATTCCACAAGGAGCCTTAGATTAAGCAGGTCAGGTGTTCTTTTATCTCTTCCCTAACTGAGAGCAAATAAGTAGAATTGTTTAGCATCATCAAATTTAGCTAGCGAGCTACAAATATTAGGGAAAAAGGGGTGGGTGGAATGTTCATTCTTCATGTATATTCTGAATCTTCCAATACATTTTCTTTCTTTCCTGAAATTTTGAAGCATGCATACAGATGTTTCATGAAGAATTTATCTATGTAAAACATAATAGATTTTGTTTATGCCTAATTTTCCAGATCACTTTTCTACCCAGATGCAATATAAAAACAATAGCACTGGAAAAAAATAGGTATTAGTTCTTCGAATGTTCGCCAAAAATATCGAATGTACTGTGAACCTTCAGAAGATCTGACAGCATTCAGATGTGAAAATGACCCGAATGTCACTTACTTCCTTTGTACACATCATCAGGAAATATGACTAGCTGAGGCAGAGCACGGTGTATGATAAAATCGAGGTTCGGGAAGAAACAAGTGACACAATAGCTGCAGTAATGAAATAACACATGAACAATCATGCCGGTGGGAAGGGCTGGTTACTGTCTCATTTTACTGCTCTTACGCTGCCCACAAGGCAGAGCCCACTCCACGGCAACTCACCACAAGAAGATGCTTCCCCGATGAGGTGCTCTCAAACCGGGCCATGAAAACGGCATGCCTCAACACTATCAGTGGGGTTTAGTTCAAGTACTTCGTTGTACTGTACCAGAGACATAAATTTTTCAGTCCCACATGGTAAGACAGGAACAAAAATTCAGGACAAGGCAACAAAAGTTGCAGAAAATTTACTCCCAGAATCCTTGAGTAGCACAAATTATTAGAAGTACCTTAGGAACAAAGCATTAGTGCTTTATTTATACCACTTAATTCATTGAAAATTCTATAAAACACAGTCTTTACTCTCATGAACCAGAACTAACTCAGTGGTCACTTGGTATTCAATTTATTCCAAGCGTGCACTTGTTTTAATTTACACAAGAGTAGTCTGTAAAACATCTTCTAAGTTACACGCTGTATTTAATGACCAGCCACTTTCTAACAAGGATTCAATATGTTTTACAGTGATATAATAAAATTACTTTATAGGTTAATACATAAATGTGACATAGAAAGGTATTAAAACTAAATTATACTTTTATTGTTACTATTTTTATTATCATGAAAACACCATATACACATTGCTAAAATGTATTAAACAGAAGATAAAAGAAAACCAACATTTTCTTATGCTTTATACTTCCAGTTATCTGGAGAGCTGTTTTTTATTTACCTTTTTCACGTTTTCATGCATACATGTATATCTTTCTTGTTTGACCCAAATTAACTCACTGCCATCAACTGGATGCAAATTCATAGAGAGCCCGTAGGACAGGGGAGAGCTGGCCCCGTGGGACTCCAACACTCTTATTTTTTACCTCGAATTAAGAAAATGTGAGTGAAAATCTACACAGCAAAATATAAATCAATTAATCAATTTCTATATTATTTTACTAACTCTAAAATCAGGCTTAACTTCTCATCTAACATTTTGGGTTAGTTGTCAGTTTGATTCCATAAAGCAATTATTTTTAAAACCTCAATGCTAAAGGTAGACATTCTTTATTAAAATAGACAATTGCTTGATTTAAAGATAGTTTCAGAGAATAGATTCTATTTAAATTTTAAAAATGATTTCTGGGCAATGATTTAAACTTATTCAATCGCAATAGCTCCAAAATGTGTATATTTCATGAGAATTGAAATTCTATTGGACGACACCACCACAAACACTTTGGTCAGGAGTCTCTTGTAGAATTGCTGATTAAAATGTTTTTAATGGTATCTGGACACCATTCAGTTCGGTTGGTTTCATGATTCTGAAGATTGAGAGATTTAGAGATTGAGAGATTTCAGTTCCTCCTCTAATTCCTGCCTTTCCTTTCCTCTATTGCTCCAGGAGACCAAATATACACTGGATGTTGGACAACAAAGCAAGAGATAGAACACAAACTCTAAAAAATTCTACTAGTTCAATTTTAATGGAAGATTCAGGAATGAGACGGGTCACTGAGAAATTTGTGCCTCCGGTTCTGACTGACCAGGGGAAGGAGCATGGAGCGGAAACCTGCTGTGCTTTGAAAGAACATCAACAAAGCTACTCAGGCATCTCCCCCAAGGTCACTAACAGTGATTAAGCAGTATGCTGTGCTTACAACCCCAAAAAGCAAACATCAGTCCACCCAGCGGGGAAAGCCATCATCACCCCACCCACAAGAAGCTCGTCAAGTGAAATCAATGATCAGACAATGCTCATTTGTTTTTTGATGTGAGGGGATAGTGCATTTGGAGTTCATTCCACCTGGTCAGACTCTTAATCAAACTTTCTATTTAAAGAACAATCTTATGAAAAGATTGCATAATAGTGTGAGATCAAAAAGGCCTGGTTTGTGGCAGACAGGGAACTGGTTTTGTCACCACTGGTTTTGGCGCGCACCATCTCAGTGCATCCGTTTTTGGCAAGAAAACAGCATGCTAATCTTGCCCCATGCACCTTACTAACCTGACCTTGCTCCGTGTGACTTCCTTTTGTTTCACAAATGAAGAGGGACATGAAAGGACAGCAAATTGACAATGTACAAGAGGAAGAAAATAACAAAGGTCTGCTGTCAGCCATCCAAACACAAGTTCGAAAAGTCTTTCCAAGAATATAATCACAGAATTGACAAATGTATTAATTGTAATGGAGAGTACTTTGAAGGTGATAAGTTTGTTTTTAAAAATTAAATACATAGCTTTGAAAAAATCGGGTTTGGTGGAGGTACCCTCTCATATATGTACATTTTATCTATCCATGAATCTGTTTCCACCTTTTGGAAAGCAGCGATGTGGACAGATATATGTACAGCAATTTTGACTGAAGCACTATTCACAATAGTCAAAGGGTGCAAAGAGACGGTGATGCAATGACTATCGGTGTACATGTGTCTGTTCATAGCGCTGCCGTCAGGATCTTGGTCACCCAAGAGTGAAATCTCTGATTCGTGCAACAGTTCCATCTTCAGTTTGCACTTTGGGTTGCTCTTGAACCACTGCCAGCAGGCTCACCACAGGGAGAGTCCCCTTGTGTATTACCACGAACAATGCAAAAGAGGTCCTAGTTCATCACATCCTTGCCGACAATCGTTGATTTCCTTACACTTCTTTTTAATCTCAGCCGTCCCAGTAGAAGTGAAGTGGTATCCCGTGGCGGTTTTCATTGGCATCTCTCTGTTATCTGGAGACACTGAGTGTTTACCGGGTCATCTGGTTATCCTGTGTGATGGTAATCCTATTATCCTCTTGATAAAATGTCTGTACAAATCCTTTGCCTATTTTGATTGGGTCATTTATCTCAGTTTTGTTTGCTTGCTAAGCTATAGAAGTTTTATATGTATTTTGAATAAGGTGTCATTATCACATATATGGTTCTCAATATCTCCTAATCTTTTAATTGCTTTTTGATGAAGTCCATTAATGAACAAAAACATCTAACTCTTATAGGTTTTCATTGATCTATTTTATCGTGTGTTTTGTTACTATTTTATTGTGTCAGTTAATCTATTATTAAAAGCTAGCTCACCATCCATGACCTTGTATTTTCTTCTAACATTTTCTGGGTTTTGTTTCAAAGTTAGGCCATAATCTATTTGGAACTGTGTTTTGTTTTGTTTTTAATATGATATGAAGAGTGGATCCTATCCAGCTTCTGCATGTGGAAACTTCATTATTCAATCAGTATTTATAAAAGCGCTTCTCTTTCTCATTTAATTATCTTAGAACCTTTGTCAAAAATTAATTGGTCAACGATGTGTGGGTTTCTATACTCTCAATTCTATTCCACTGTTTTGTGTTTATGTGTCATTATTATATCAGTATTAAGTTGGTCTGAGCATTGAAAAATAGGTTATCTTTACTGAAAATGAAATACTTTGTACATAAATCAGTTCTATAATTTTTGTTTTTAAATTTCATTGACACTACAGAGGAATTTTTGAGTCAAATGAGAGGTCACCAGTTTACGTAAGGTATGTTAATCTGACTATGTGTTTTCTGCAGGTAGATTTAGAAAACTAGAAAGCCAGAAGTTATTTGTAACATCTCCTAGTACTCTGCCTTCTATATCCAATCTATCAGTAAAACCAATTGGTCTCCCCCCACTGTTTTGTTCGTTTTTCAGGGGAGCTGGGAGTGCCACACTCCCAGCATTCTTATTTGGACTACAGCAATAGCTACTTAGAGTTTTCCCTGAGTCTAACCTTCCATTTTCTTTCATCATATTTATAACATTCAAAACAGGTTAAAATACAAATTTAGTCACTATCTAGTAAAACTGTTAAATGGAGCCATAGTGCCCATAAGATACACATCCAAACCCTTAACACACTGTGCCTAGCCTGATTGATTCAATGGCTATTACTCTCCAGCTTTCTTGTTGAATACATCTTCCTATGATTTTGGTCCATTCCCCAGAGTCCTCTTTCAGTGATTTTTTTTGTCTTGGGGCTGGGGGGGGGGGGGTTGGTGGATTTTTTTTTGAATGAAAGTTAACAGAACAAAATACTTTTACACTAAATAATTTACCAGCATTTTCTTTTGTTGCAATCCCCTTAATACAATAGAACCCTTTTCATATCGTTTGTGAGTGCCCGTTTTTGCTTGACCTTTCCCCCTGGTCTCGGAGCTTTGCTTTTAGACAAATACTTCCATAGTGGTTGATTCTACTAAGAAGTGCATTCCTCTCTGGCTTTAGTAACTTTAGATACCTGCCTACTGTCTTGTTAAAAGTTGACTCTGAGTATTGGCTCAGGTCTACACCTGAAGGAAATTCAAGAAGCACTGACTCAGTGGTTATATTAGTCTTGAGTTTGGTTCTGCATTTGTGTTCTCCCTCAGTCCAAGACCTCTACTGTGATCCTGATCTTGTGGTAGCCAGGCACTATCTAGTTCTTCTGGTCTCGGAATCATGGAGGCTACAGTTTGCGTGGTCCACAGTCTTTTGGACTAATTGCTTCCTTGCATTTCTTATTTTCTCTGCTTTCCAATCTTCTCATCACCTTTGCTTCCTTCTGCCTGGGGCCCTTTTCACATTCTCCACTCTCTTAAAATATAATTCACTAGTGTTCTTCACCTAAATCTCCTGACTTCCTACTTTAAATTGAGTTCAATCACTTTCTCTGGGAAACCTTTAATAATCTAACTAGGACAATTTCTCCCTACTACTTATTTTGATGAACCATAAACTTCTCTCATATCACTTTTTATAATTGTACTTTTACTTATAGGTATATGACCATTGTCTATATTATAAATTTAATAGTGGCATAGAAAAATGTATGTTTTTGTACTCACCTACTACAATACCTAGCTCATAATTAGTTATCAATAATGTAAAAAGGCAAAAGCAGAGTCTCAAATATAACCTGGTATGCCATTGCTCATTGCAGCACAATTCACAATAGGCAAATAGTGGACGCAACCTATGTGCCCACTAACAGATGAATGGATACACAAAATGTGCCTTAGTGATAAAACAGAATATTATTTAGCCATAAAGAGAAATGAAATTCTGATAAGCTACAACGTGGATGAACCTTGAAAACATGGTGAAAAAATGTCAGAAAGACACAAATGAACAAATATTGTATCATCACACTCATGAAATAGTCAGAATAAGTAAATATATAAAGACCATTTATAAGTGGTACCAGGATCTGAGTGGAGGGAGGATGGGAGTTATAACTGAAAGGGTGTATCCCTATAATGTCATGAAAAGCTTTTGAAAATAGGTACTGAGAATAGTTGTGCACCATACTAAATACTATCAATGTTGCTTAATTGTACACTTAGAAATGGTCACAGTGGCAAATTTTGGGTTTACTTTATTAAGATATTTTATCCTAATAAAATTGGGAAAATTTCAATGAATTTTAAATTTGTATATTTGATGACTCCTTAAAAGCTAACAAATTGTAACTTTGGAAATGCTTATTCTAGCATAATTCTGTATCTTTCTATATGAAAACAACAATAACAAATCACAGCTTTCAAGTTGATTCTGACTCATTGGGATACTTTAGGACTGGGTAGAACTGCCTTTGTGGGTTTCTGAAACCATAACTCTGAATGAGAGTAGAAAGTGGTTTAGAATTGCTGACCTAGCAGAGCACAGCCCACTGTATGACCATTATGACACCAAGATTCCTTTTGCTTCTATAAGGCAAGTTAAAATTAAATATATATATATTTAATATATATTCCACCATGTTGTGGTATCAGTTTTTGTCAATTCCCCCCCCCCCCAAGTCTATTGATGCTTTAAAATTACTGGGTGATACAGATTATTGCTGTTCAACTACTGACCTAACAGTTGGCAGTGGAAGCCATCGAGTGGCACCATGGAAGAAAGGTCCAACTGCTTGATTATATGAAGGTTATAACCACGAAACATCTGTGAAGCAATTTACCTCTGTAATACATGGAGGTAGCATGAGTTGGGAGCCCCTTCACAGAAACGCTCACGTTTTGTCTTGTGGTTGTAACTATTGTTATATGATCTTAGCTGTTGTTAAGAGATCTTTTCATTCAACTTCCTTTCACAAAATATTTAGTGCATTGCAGCTTTTCTACAAGTTCCATTTGCCCTATTTTAAAGAAATGGGAGCTTTATTTTTATTTTACCACTCCTGAAATCAGAGGCAGTTGTCTCAAAGGTCAAGTTCAATTCTAAATTTGTTTAGCAAACATTATATCTATAGACCATTTAAAAAAGCACCAATATATTAACCTAGAGAACAGAATGGGGTCACCAGGTACATTAGTGCCTCATAGGCTGTTTTTATTTCTCACCCTGAAAACAGAAAACAAGAGGCACAAGAAATGCAAAATTATCAGTGATTAGTTTGTATTAGGGAAAGGAAAATATATACTGCAGAAGTGGCTAGTTCATGAAGCACTAGTTTTTAAAGCTCTGTAAATCACAGCAACTTTTGCAGATGTTACCTCAAAATCATCATGGAAGTTATGGATCTGACAATACTAAAGTATTCGGATGGAAATAATCCTGCCAGCTCCAGGCTGTCTGCCTACAATGCAGGCACTTGCTTTGTCAGAAGCATGACTATCCCCCAGTCCTGGAAATAATAGCGAGGAATTCCGCAGTCCCACCATTGATTCATTGCCTCGCCTAAAATCCCACTTTTAGTGAGTTTAACTTAAAAATAAAATCTTAACAACCTAAATATAACAGCTTAAGGTAAGTTGCAGTTTGAGGAGGCCTGTGATTCTTTTCTGTATTTAATTTCTTTTCTGTCTTTGGATTTTTTTTGGATTCTTTGTCTGCTTTTTCCAGGGAGAATTAAGACTGCTGAGGTAAGTGTCACCTTTCTTTGAACTCAAAAAGGATGGAGTGACCAGTTAAAAAACGTATTGAATGCTAATCTATTAAAAAGACAATTACAAAGAAATAAGGGTGAGATGAAGCCACAAGGGTTAAGATGAGCTCAAATTTAAGGAGAAAAATAACAAAACTTCTCCAATTAGGTAAATAAGCCATTGGTACCCCAATTTAGTGCTATTGACTCTCAATTTAGGATTTAAAAGGAAATGTATATATTCTAGTAAAATATCAATTTAAAACATCACTGCTAGTGACCTTATAGCTACCCATATACATTTCTGAGACTGTGAATCTTTACAGGAGTAGAAAACCTCACCTTTCTCCTGCAGAGCCCCTGGCAGTTTCTAACTGCTGACCTTGAGGTTAGTGGCCCAATGTGTAACTTTCTACACCACCAAGGCTCCTCTTTTATTTTAAATATCAGTTGCTAAATAATAGTAACTTTTGTTAATAGTAATAAGAAAGGAATGCCAATATATTTTAATGAGGACATAAATTAGACTTCAAGTAAGACATTTATTCATTTTAATATTTGTATTGTCTAATCTAATGCTTAGTAGGTAGCCAGGGACAAATTTTTTTTAAATCCATTAAAAGATTCACACTCCGAGAGTAGGTCAATTATTTTAGTTTTATTTTGTAGACAGAGGTTATTATAAATAACAATGCTAGATTCCATAGAATGAATGAATGAATGAATGAATGAATGCTTGTGACCAAAGCTAAAACCATCAGAAAGATTTCAGGAAAAAAATGTTAAGGCAATCTTTAGTCTCTTGTTTCCTCTAGAATGTGCTATAGTTCTCTTTCATGGAATTGTGTGTCCTATCGTGAGTAGGTTAGCCAAACCAAAATGGAACAAAACCAAAATACGTAAGCAATGCAGCTTGTTGTGACAAGACAATTCTGTTCCTTGTAGAACGGACTCCAGTCTCAGGCACAAATCTGCTCGAGAATCTAAATTTCTCAAAATGAGTCATCTCCATTTGGGAGAAAATCACTTAATGCCAGTTGATTTGCTCTCGTGATCACGTCGTAGACCACGGCATGAAGGCTAAAGCCGGATCACCTAAGACAGAGTCTGGGAGCAACCAGGAATAAGTACTTGAAAGCATATAAAGAAGTGCATGGTGTCTTATAAGTACATGATATTTATTAGACCGCATTAATATTGCAAGGATGCTTGGTGGCACAATGCATTAGCATTGTATTGCTAATCTAAAATCTGGTTCACACTCACTACTAAGAAAAAGAATGAGGTAGATTCCTTCCATAACACTTTACAGCCTCCACTGTGGCAGGGGTAAGACCCAACCCAGGGATGCTTATGGCAGCTAACTAAAAAGGAGATGGGGTGGGGGGGAGAACAAGAAGATGTGGATAGTGGGGGAACATAACAGTACCTACACACGGGAGGGGATTGCTCATGTATCCACAGGAAAATGAGTAAGAGACCAATCCTCAACTTGAGACACCAAACCCTGAGGGCAACATACTGGCAAGAAGCAGTGAACTAATAGACAGCTCTGCAGGACCAGCCCCATTCGCAGCTACATACCCCCCTCCCCAGAAGCACTGAAGTTACAGCCCGGGGAGAGTGACAGACCCCAGACCACACGGGATCAAACTAAAATGGAAAGAGAGATAGAGTGGACCACATCTTGGCCCACCAAGCCTCAAAGATGACATTCTTGCTTAAAGCAGCCAATGCACAGAAAGAACAATAGTGCTGGCCCCACTGGGAGATATGATGCCCCCTCCCTGACCCACAGTGCTACGGGGGACAGCACTGGAGACACAGTGAGGAAATTGTGGCCGGTCTGAGCCCCCGCCTCACCCTCCCCACACACACACTGGAGCAAAACACTAAGGGGGCACAACAGAGCAGCAAAGGGACCAAAGCAACAGAGTCCTGAGGAATCCTGAAAATAGCCCTTTGGAATCAGTGGGCAGGGCTTGGCACTTCACCGGATTGACTGGAAAGCATTCACAAGGGTCAGCAGACAGACCTGGAACTATTCATCGGCTTTTTCCTTCCTCATGTCTATTCACAGAAGATAGGCAGGATCACCAATCCCAAGGCAAAACAACTGGGCCAACAGCTCCAGGGGTAAATGGGAGAGGAGGGAGCTAGGGGATGGGAGATCCAAAAAACCCAGGGACAAGAGAATAACAAGATATCTAAAATAGATGGATAAACGGACATAGAATGCCTGGTGGGATTTGATCATGTGCAATGTAGCCCAGGGAAATTACTGAGAGTTGAATGAAGTTTGAACTTGATTGTGGGACAGCAGGAAAGTAAAAGGAAATAAAGGCAAGACCTAGGAAGCAAAAGGCATTTATAGAGGTATAAATGTAGACATGTATATATGTAAATATATTCCTATATAATGATAGAGATATAGGTCTATGTACATATATTTAAATGCTAAGTATTAAGGTAGCAGACGGACATTGGGTCTCTACTTAAGTACTGCCTCACACAAGAGCTCTTTGTTCTAATAACCTGGCATGCTGTGATGCTCACCTTCCCAACATTATCACCAAAGTAAAAACGGGTGCATAAGCAAATGCAGTGAGGAAAGCTAATGGTCCCTGACTCTTAAAAGATGTAGAATCTGGGATCTTAAAGGCTTGAGGTTAAACAAGCAGCCATCTAGCAGAGAAGCAATACATCTCACTTAGAAGAAATACACCAGCCTGTGTGATCATGAGGTGTTGATGGAATCAGGTATCAGGCATGAGAAGACCCCAAACAAACAAATATATCAATGCAAATTATGGGGTTTGGATTGGAAAACAATAGGCCATTGGAGACAATTAGGCATTTCCTCACAGAAGGGTGACAAAGAAGGAACAAATCAGCTAGGACATAGCATTATTGTAAAGATGTCAATTCTACTATAAGCTCAATGCTATCCCAATCCAAATACTATCATCTTTCTTCAACGAATTGGAAAAACAGATAACCAACTTCATATGGAGAGGGAAGAAACCGAGAATTATCAGAGAAGTCCTCAAGAAGAAGGACAAAGTTGGAGGGCTCGCTTTATCCAACTTTAGCACCTACTATACAGCCACAGTGGTCAAAACAGCATTGTATTGGTATAATGATAGAGATTCAGACCAATGGAAAGGGATGGAAACCCCAGAAATAAAATCATCAGCATACAAACAACCTATCTTTGATGAGAGCCCAAAATATATCAGATGTGAACCAGATGCCCTCTTCAGTTCATGGTGCTGGAAAACATGGATACATAGCTGCAGAAAAATGAAGCAAGACCCTTACCTCACTCCATACACAAGAATAAACTCAAGGTGGATCACAGATCTTGAGGTAAAACCCCAGACTATTAGGGCCATCAATGGGTAATTGGGACAAACCTGAGAACCTTGGCACAGGGAACACATAGGTTATTGGAAATCGGGAAGGACAAAAACACAGAGGAGGCACAAATTGACCAGTGGGATATAATAAAGATAAAACATTTGTGGACATCGAAATAATTCACCAAGAGAGTAATAAGAGAGACCACAGAATGGGAAAACATCTTTAGCAATGACACATCAGACAAAAGCATGATTACTAAAATCTACAATGCTTTGCTAACTTACAACAAGAAAAAAAAAATTGTCCACTCAGGAGGTGGGCAAAGCACCTGATCAGGAATTTCTCAAGGGCAGAAATCCAAATGGCCAATAAATATATGAGAAAATGTTCCAGATCTCTAGCTCAGGTAGTTTATTGTGTCCACCTGGCTGATAAACACAAGTGGGGTTAATTGAAGGGCAGAGGAATGAATGACTCAGTGAGCCTCGCCTTTCTAGTTCTCAGGTCTCTTGCTTCCTGATGGTTGAACCAGGGTGCAGCTGCCTTAGCAGTTCCCTGCTTCCGCTTGCAAGGCTGGATTCCTGAAAGATATCCTCAAGAAGAAGCCGCATGGACCTACCCCGATGCAGCCCTGGGTGCTGGAGCAGCCATGTGGAGACCCCTGCCAGCGCTGAGCTGCTTACACACTCAAGGACTCAGCTTTCCTCCTGCAGTCGGCATCATTGCGACTGTTTTGTGAGATGAAGGAGGACTTTGTGGATTGGTGTTGGACATATGGGTTAATGGGTTAATGTTGGACTTGTGGGCTTGTGCAGCACTGGGTTGGGATGTTTTCTTGATGTGCATTTGACCTTTATATTAAACTCTCTGTTATACATGAGTTTCTGTGGATTTGTTTCCTTAAAGTACCCAGACATCTGTGGCCCAATGTTCATCGCAGCACAGGTCACAATTGCAAGGACTTGGAAACAACCCACATTTCCATCAACAGATGAAGGGATTAAAAACAGTGGTCATACATACAATAGGGTAGTACGCATCCCTTAAAAGCAGTGGTGAACGTATGAAGCACATTGTCGCATGGGAAGAACTGGAAGAAATTAAGTTAAGTGAAATAAGCCAAGCACAAAAGGAAGCTTACTACATGAGTCCATTGAAGTAAGCTCAAAAAATTCAAAAGGGGTATAGAGAAGAAACTACTGTGCACATATGTCCCTGGGGTGAGGTCCAGGTAATATGGCAGAGGCCAGACTAAACTCAGGACTACATATGTGACACATATGGCAACCCACTAAAAAGGGGGGGGGGAGTCATGGGTAGCTGGGGGAACAGGACACTAACCCACACAGGGGGAGGGTGTTGATTGTGTCTCCACAGGGAAATAGGGACCAGATTTCAACCCCGTGCTCCAAGACAAGAACGCAACACACTGACATGAATCAGGGAAGTGAGAAAGGCCTGAGGGTCCAGTCCCATTACCAACTAAGTGGACAGCACCACCTTCCCCCTAGAAGAATTCACTTCAGAGGACAGCACTGAAGCTATAGCTCAAGGAAAGGGAGCACTCAGGAGCCACTGATGGGGGAAGGGGGAAAAAAAGGAGTGAAGCACATCCTGGCTCACCAACCCCTGAGGACAATGTTTCTGCTCAGAGTAGCAATGCACACAGACGTCACAGGGCTGGGTCTCACCACAGGAAACAGCATTCCTCACTGACCCATAGCACCATGGGGAGCAACACTAGAGACACACTGCAGGAATTGTGTCCATCCTGAGCTCACTATGCTGAAGTCAGCCACTGGGGGCATGCAGCAGAGCAGTGCGGGGAGCAGAGTAATGAAGTCCCCGGGGATAGATGTGGAGCCAGGGCATGGCATCCCATCAGACTTGACTGGAAAGCACTCATAAAGGACAACAAATAGACCCTGAGCTATATATGGTTTGTTGTTATTGTTGTTGTAGCTATTGCTTGATTTTGTATTGTTGCTTCATTGCACTCGGTCTTGTGATGGTGCCTATTGTTGCTGGATGTCTACCTGGAAGGGATAGGCACAGTAAACAAGCCAGAAGAGAGAACAATGGGATGATATTTCGGGGGGGCATAGGAGAGGGGGAAGTGGGGCAAAGGAATTGGGTGTTAACAAACCCAGGGACAAGGGAATACAATTGATCCAAAATCAGTGGCAAGAAGGGTCTAGGAGGTCTAGCAGGGCAGGATCAAGGACAATGTAACCGAGAGGAATTCCTGAAACCCAAACGAAGGCTCAACATGATAGTGGGACAAGAAGAAAGTACAAAGAAATAGAGGAAAGAACTAGGAGGCAAAGAGCAGCTATAGAGATCTAAATATAGGCATATACAGATGTAAATATATTTATACATGACGAGGGGGAAATACATCTATGAACATATATTTATAGGTTTGATATTAATGAAACAGATGGACAGTGGGCCCCTACTCAAGTACTCCCTCAACACAAGAACACTTTGTTCTAACAATTTGGCAGTCTGAGATGCTCACCTTCCTGGCACAATCACTGAAGACAAAGGGTGTACAAGCAAATGTGTTGAAGAAAGCTGATGGTGTCCGGCTATCAAATGATATAGCATCGACTGTGAAGCAGTGGTTGAACAGGCAGCTGTGGTGGTGGCTGCGGTGAGGGCGGCAGTGGAGGAGGCAAAGGTGGAGGCAGCAACAGCAGCTACAGAAGATGCCCAGTTTTCTGAAAGGATTGCCCCTCTACAACAAAAACAATTTTCAGCCGATTCCATGCTGACTGTGTGCAAAGCCTCAAACCAATATCCCTGGGTCTACCCTCTTGGGAGTACCCATCTGAAGAAATCACTGTGACCTAGAAGACCAATACCCTGCTCCGCTACCTGCGCCTGCTATGGGACAGAAAGAACGCTGCCAAGAAGCGAGATAACGAGCAAGAGGACCTGGAAGGCAAGAGCTCAGCCACCCCCCTCCCCCCAACCCAGCAAGATCGCCCGGACCGACAGCCAGGACATGCACGAGGACATTTAACACTCTCACTGCTCTCCTCCAAACCTCCTGTCGTGTCTGCTATGCGTCGTGCATCTGCGGTCGCGCCACCTGCCCACTCGCCCCACGCCGTCCACACTGCGTCCACTCTTCTAGGAGCAGATGTATTGATTTTCCTCGAGTTTTTATTTATGCTGTAAAATGTTCCCACCAATGCTTAAAGAGCACTTCAGACCTGTAGCGTAATGTTGGTAGATGCTTTTTAAACAAGACAAACCACGACTGTAGCTGCCCCCTCCCTTTGCATGCCCCCTCGCCCCCAGTTCTCTTCCTCATACAGGAGAGTGTGGACAGGAGGCTATGGCTGGGGGCTCCCTGCTTCCTGGCTCCCAGGGACAGCCAAGCAGCAGCCTCACTGTCCCACCCACCAACCCAGGTCTTCATGATGTGCTTGCCCTAGCATTCTACCGGGAACTCCTCCAAGACCAGAGCAGACCTCCCTCGGAACCTGAGTGGGGGGCAGAGGAGGCTCTGCTGGTATGGTCTCTGCACTCATTTTATCATGGACTAGTTCATGGGCAGTGTCTATCCCAATAAAAGGATCTTTCCTGTCCAACCTTGGGTCTTTGGGTGGTGTCCAGTGGTCACCAGGAGCCAGAAGGGACCTGCAAGCGGTCCAGGGACCAGTTGGACTCTTCCTGCGGCCCTGCTTTATTTGACTGCCTTGCTGAGAACCAAGACCTGCCAGACTTGCCCCTCTACTTCACCTGACATGTGCCCCCTGGAAATAGTCCACGCTGCTAAGGACAAAGCTAAGATTGGACACTGCTCCCAGGACATTGCTGAGCAGGGTGGTCTCAGATGACTGGGCATGCCTGTGTGTGGAGAGCCCGGGGTCTCAGGACCCAGCCAGCTCCCCACGGTGTGATGATTGTAAGTGGCATTTATCCCTTGCCCCCTGGGTCAGAGTGGTGGCCAACCCCATGCAGTCCCCTGGAATGGCTATAGTGGACATGGACAAAGGGCTGGGTGGAGGGTGGGGGAGCATACAGACCCCAGACTCTGTGGAGAAGGTGTCTGCAAGACCACTTGTGCCACCCCAGTGCGACTGCAGTGTGGGAGCTAAGCACGGCAGGTGGGGGTCAGTGGGCCCAGGCTAGGAGGGGACCCTACCCTACCAGTCACTGGTAGGGGCCTGCACTGTAGGTTCCTGGGGAGGGGGTGGTCCCAGGTGCCCTGAGGCTGAGCTGCCTAGCTGCCCCTGTCCCCCTCACTGGCTCCCTTCACACCTAGGTGTGGTGTCTGCCCTGCTATCCCACCTGCAGCTCCTCTAGAGTTTGCCCAGAGAGAGGGAGCCAGTCCCCAGCAGCCAATAAGGCTGAGTCCTCTCCCTGGACTCTGACCCCAGCTGCTACAAGAGGAGCCAGCTACCTGTGCCCTTCCTCTCAGCTTCCCGGAACCTCACCAGCCCCATATGACGGGCTGCCTCTAGCAGTCCCCAGCTCAGCTACTCTTGGGGCTGATGGCACAGTAGGTGGGGGAGGGTGTGTGTGCTCACCTTGGCCTCCCTGCAGGGAGCCAACTCCACCCCACCTCCCCTCTTCTGTGGCCCTCACCTCTGCCTCCCATATTCTGTGCCTTTTCCTGGATGCATTCGCCTCTCCACAAGCCTCCATCCAAGCCCTGTACAGTGGGTTGGCAACCCTTCGCCACCTGGTGGGGACAAGGCCACTTTCAGAGAGCAGTGAGGGTCAGAGGTCATGTAACTGTTCTCAGGATACTGGGTGGGGGAGGAGAGTCCTGTTTGCCCCAGGGACCCCTGTCACTTTGTCCCTTCTCTATCCACCTGGTGCCTTCTGACCCCACACCCAATATTTTCCCCACTGTCCTGGAGTCCCAGAGGATGACCCAGGGAACCAGTGTGCCAGGAAGTGCCACCTCCTCTAGATATTCCCCCACCACACACACACACATAACCAGAGGACTCTGCTGGCCCCCAAATGGCCTCCTTATTTGTAGGGCTGAAGCCATTCCTGAAGGCCCTGCAGCTTCTCTGGGGGCCCCAAGGCGAAGGCCAGACCCCCAATTTAGGCCGCCTAGCATTTAGCAGTGGCCTCAAACTTTCTATTTGTGGCCCTGGGTCCCAGTTCCAGGGTGGGGTTGGAGCAAGACCTGAGTCCGCCGTGGAAGGGATGGCCACCCTAGCCCCTTCCACGGCACTGACCCTGGGCACTGTTGAAATATAGTTTTTATTGCATTTCTGCCGTTTTACAAAAATATGAAAAAATAATTTTTTTTAAGATATAGCATCTGGGGTCTTAAAGGCCTGAAGATAAGCAAGTGGTCATCAAGCTGAGAAACAACAAATCCCACATGGCAGAAGCACACCAGTCTATCCCAACATGATCACTGAAGACAAAGAGGCTGCATAAGCAAATGTGGAGAAGAAAGCTGATGATGCCTGGCAATCAAAATATAGTCTGGGGTCCTATAGGCTGGAAGATAAACAAGTGGCCATCTGAGAAAGAACAAGGCCCACATGAAAAAGCACACCAGCCTGTAAGATCACAAGGCATCGAGGAAATCAAATATAAGGCATCAAAGACCAATAAATATCATAGCATTGTGAATGAAAGGGAGTGCGGAGTGGGGACCAAGGGCCCATCTATGGGAAATTGGACATCCCTTTGCAGAAGGGCCACGGAGAGGAGATGAGCCAGTCAGGGTGCAGTGTAGCAATGATGAAACATACAATTTTCCTCTAGTTCTTGAATGCTTCCTTCCCCCCACTATCATGATCCCAATTCTACCTTAATATCTGGCTAGACCAGAGGATGTACATTGCACAGATAGGAACTGGAAACACAGGGAATACAGGGCGGTTGATCCCTTCAGGACCAGTGGTGAGAGTGGCGATACCAGGAGGGTGGAGGGAGGATGCGGTTGAAAAGAGGAACCAATTACAGGGATCTATATATAACCTCCTCCCTGGGGGACAGACAACATAAAAGTGGGTGAAGGGAGACATTGGACAAAGCAAGATATGACAAAATAATAATTTATAAATTATCAAGGGTTTATGATGGAGGGAGAAGCAGGGAGGGAGGGTGAAAATGAGGAGCTGATACCAAGGGCTACATGGAGAGAGCAAATGTTTTGAGAATGATGAGGGCAATGAATGTACAAATATGCTTTACACAATTGATGTATGTATGGATTGTAATAAGAGTTGTATGAGCCCCTAATAAAATGATTCTTTTAATTTTAAAAAACAAAGAGTTACAGTCTCGGAAACTCACAGGGTCAATTCTCAACTATCCTACATGGTCACTATGAGTCTGCATTGATTCGATAAGAATAAGACTACATTTCCTGTTTCCATACTCATATTCACTTTTTAGTAGGTGAGGATACAAACATCATAGATGATCTAGCTTTTCTATGGATACCCTAGGTTTAAGACATAGAATCGAGCTCATCACAGGTTTGAATTCTAAGGTGTTTTTTTCTCATGTTACTTTTCAATGTTACGTAGTTGCGGGGGGTCATCTACAAAACACGTTTAACTGTGTATGAATGCTATGGGTTTTACAAGAGTTTTATATTGATTTTGCACTGACAAAGAATCCAATCTAACAAAAACTATCCCATGGCCTTGTAATAAAATATGCTTTACAGTGAAAAGAGCATAACCATTCATTTTAAGTTATGAAGTAAACATACCACTGGTACCTACAGAGTAAATTGATGTTTTTCTTAATGCTATGCTTTTATGACGTTTCTCTGGATGACTGTAAAGGCTGTGCTTTAATACAATGATGCTAACCAACATGTGTACATGAAATGAAAGGAACAGTCAAAAGTGGTACACATAAAATCCCTAACACTGGACTGTAATTACCTTCCCCCAAAGTCTAAGCATTTCCCATAAGAATTTTTCTTCCATTCAAAGTTTAGTTGCATTGATGTCTGAAAATTTTCAGTCACCAGGCACATAAACAAAAAGTTTTAATTTATACTAACCCCAACACACACACACACACACACACACACACACACACACCACTAGTAAAACATAAGCTTTTCTAAAGAACATAATAAAATATCCCTTTGCTTATCCTAGATCAGAGGACAGCTTACTTTTGAGACATAAGTGTCAATCCTGTTCCTCATGACAATTTAAATATTATTTGAGAATGATAAATATGTTTTTACGAACAAATAAAATCACCATAACCTGAATAATATCATTTTTTCTGTTTTAATTCAGAGTCACATGTACATACCAAAAGCTTCAGTTGCCAACCCTGCACTAGATGTCATACACTGGAAGAGATCCTGTCCTGAAATAATGGAAAAGAACTGGTCCTGACATGAGAGTGGAACCCACCATATAGTTTGTGAAACAGTTTGCTTTAAGTCCCTTCAGATTTCTTCTGTACCTGTTCTTTCAAAGGTGCAATGACCTGCTGGACACACAATCTACTTCATTCTTCAGACCTTATGTTCTCTAACCCTTAAGCAGTATTCCAATTGTTCATTAACCATTTTCTCTTAAGCCTTCTCTTTTTGAGGTTAAATCATAAAGTGATATGTGCTACACCATCATCTGTGCCTGGCTCTATTTTAGGTGCTTTGGATACAGCTGTGCTGCCTCTTTCCCCGACTGACTTCGAACCTCGTCAGTGTTCTAGCTCCCTTGCCACTCTCTCTGCATTTAGAACCGACACTGCTCTTCCCCTCCTCTCATATGCTCCCATATAGCTTCTTTGTTGAATATCCCCAGAACTATTTATCTCCATAATGATTATACACACAATGACACTTCTGCCTCAATAATTAGATACCAAAATTTACAAGCTCTTCTGATAAGGCAAATGTCTTCCCAAATTTGCAGGTCTGTTATTTTTTCCGATAATCCAGATTTGAGAGGCCATTGTCTCTTATCTGCCATAGCTAATCATCAGCCATGGCTTGTTGCTACTCTGTAATACCTGCAAAATGCATTCCCCTCCTCCAGCTACAGTTTCCTTTGTATTAATTCAATAGTTCCTCGAGGTGCTTTCCTATCTGATAGGAACCATTGCCCTCGTCTAATACACACCTTTTTTGCACACTAAATTGAAACTCTGGACATGTTTTCAGACTTTCTCAGAGAGCTTCAATGGCTTCTGCTAGCCTTTTAAAATAGATGCCTTGTCTTCCAATCAGTAACTTGTATGATAGGCCCCTTTCTACCCATTTTTCCCTCCTTCTAAAGTTCATTGCTAGGTACATGCAATCACTTGCCAATCAGACTGTATAAGGATGAGGTAATTTTGTGGACATCGCATTGAAACTTCTCTCACTTTAGTGGAGAGAATAAAACCCAATTGCACCTGGCCCCACGGCCAATTGCAATAAAGCAGAGGTCAGACATGCACGCACTCTGCATTCTCCTTTGATCGTATTCTATCACCAACTGTCCCTCCCACGCCACTATACTTGGATGCTGAGTTTGATAATCCACTGCAATAGTCACACAGAACTCAACGACAATACTCACAGTTATGGACGCGAGTAAAGTTATGGACTTAGCAGTAAAGATTATAAAACATTATAGATTCAGTCTTTTGTCTACAATAGTGTCTCATATCCAGCCATATGTCTCTCTTTCTGGTCCTCAGTTTCTCAGTTATGTGGGTCCTTGTCCTCTGCCTTGGGCGTCTGCCATACTGCCTCACATCCTCAGCATTGGCCCTCTGCTCTATCTCCTGGACTCAGTATTTTGGTGTCTGCGTTGCTTCTCATTTCATTGCCACTTTAGAGAGGGATCGCATATGCACTTTACTGGTGGCTCTTTTGAAATGATAATGGGATTTTTCTCTCTGATTATGAGATACTCAGTACTACTCATAGCCACTGAGTTCTTTCCAAAGCATACCAACATAATAGGGCAGATTAGGACTGCCACTGTGGGTTTTAGAGATTGCAACTCTGAGGAGTAGAAAGCCTTATTTTTCTCAAGCTGAGAAGCTGATGGTTGCCAATTGCCGGCCTTGCACTTTGCAGAAGCATGTATAATCTACTACACCACCAGATGGATTTCGTGTGCAGCAGGAGGGCAAAACTAATGTTTTCCATTGGTGTTTCAGACATCATATTTGCATGATCCTACCCAATTATTTGGTGTGAGTTGTGGAGCACTGGATAGAAGAGTCGTGAGTAAGCAAATTAATGTCTCCATGAGGAATGATTTATTCTCACTCTTTTACTAACCTTACTATTCCGATCTAGGGCACCATTTTCCCTATATTCTTTACAGAATTTATCCTGGCATTCCTTAGATAAAATAATACAATCCCATAAGAGTTTCCATAATTCTTCTCAGTCTCAAATTATGTCATATCCTTACATTTATAACATCAGTGAGATTTATAGTGTATTGAAATTTATATTAATCTCTGTCTATATATATGAACTGAACTAAATCATTTAACTATATCTGAAGTCACCTTTTGTCTATCAGTTTGCTGAAGTGTGTTAGCTCAAAACTATATACTGACATTTCAAATACCAGCGGGTAACACATGGTGTGCCAGTTTCAGTGGAGCTTCTGGACAAAGAAAATCCAGGAAGATAGAAATGGTCTGCTAATGAGATACTTGCCATTGAAAACATTCTCTGAAAATAGACTGAGATGACTAAAAATTTACCATGCTAGCAGCAATTGAAAATAAAAGCAGGACTGACAATATTAGTCTTGACAAACAGACTTCAAGGTACATGACATAAAAGATAAAAGCGCAAGCATTACATAATGTTCAAGGGATCAATAGACCAAGAAAATATAGCCATAGTAAACATATATGCACCCAATGAAAGACCTTAAAAATTCATCAACCAAATCCTCAAAGACTTAAAAAGACAAATCACCAGATCAACAATCATAGGTGACTTCAATACATGACTCTCAAAAAAAGATAGATCAATGTGCAAGAACTCAATAAAGAAATCGAGTAGTTGAGCAACACAATTAAACAACTCAACCTCCAAGATACTTACAGAACTCTCCAACCAAAAGCAAAAAAAAATACACATTCTTTTCCAACACACATGGATCATATTCTAAAATAGACCGCATGCTGGGCCATAAAGCAAGCCTGAGAAAATTCAAACACATTGTGATCATTCAAAGCATCCTCTCTGATTACAGTGCCCTCGGGGAAAAACAGAAAAAGAAAAACCCTGGAAACAGCAACACACTACTCAAAAAAGACTGGGCAATAGTCCAAATAAAAAAGGAAATTAGGAAGGTCCTATAAACTAATGAGAATAATAACAACATACCAAAACCTGTGGGGCACAACAAAAGCAATTAACAGAGGTCATTTTATTGCAATTAATGCACACAGGAAAAACAGGCTAGAGGATCATGTTCAACACCTCAAAGCAACACTCCCAAAACTAGAACAAAGTAAACAGTATACACCTTTCAACAGCAAAAGAAAAGAAATCATAAAAAATTAGAGCAGAAATAAATGAACTAGAAAACAGAAAACCAATGGGAAAAGCAACAAAGTCAAAGGTTGGTTCTTTGAAAGGATCAACAGAATCAACAATCCACTAGCAAACTTACCCAAGGAAAAGAAAGAACAGATGATATTATCTATAATTAGGGATGAATAGGGGGAGCCACATCATACCCTAATAAAATAAAAAAAGATTAACAAAAGACTCTATTCAAAAAAATTCAATAATCTGAATGGCATGGGAAAATACCTAGAAAAACACTCTCTTCCCAAATTAAAGCATATGGACATTAAGAATTTGAACAGACCCAGAGCAAAAGACAAAACAGAAAAGGTCATAAAGGCACTTCCAACTAAATAAGATCCAGGTCCAGATGGCTTCACAGGAGAATTCTACTAAGTTTTCAAAGAAGAGCTGACACCAATCCTCCACAAATTCTTCCAAAATATAAAAAGGAACAGCAAACTCCCAAACTCATTCTATGAAGCCAGCCGAACTGTTACCGAAACTAGTCAAAGATCCCACAAAGATGGAGAACTACACATGGTTAGATGCAAAACTTTCAATAAAAGCTCTGCCAATAGAATTCAACAACCTATCGATTAATAATAATAATAATAATACATGATGCAAATTGGGATTCATCCAGGGATTTATTCATGGAGAGATGCAGGAATGGCTCAAAATTCAAAAACAACGAACGAATCCACCACATTAGCAACAATTATCCTATCAATTAATGCAGACAAAAACATTTGAAAATATCCAACACCCTTTCCTAATAAAAACTCTCAAGAAGATAGGATTGGAAAGTAAAATCCTTAACACAATAAAGGCAAAATATGAAAAACCAGTAGCAAATATTACCTGCAATGGAGAAAAAATGAAAACATTTCCACAGAATAAAAGAACCTAACAAGGATATCCCTTATCCCCACTTGTACTCAACATTGGGCTGGAAGTGCTAGGCAGTACCATAAGACAATGATAAGAAATCTAAGGAGTACAACTGGGCAAAGAAGAACTGAAACTTTGGTATTTGCAGACAATATGATTGTATACATTGAGAATCCTAAGGTGTCCACAATAGGATTGCTGGAAAATATAGAGTTTAGTAGAGTAGCAGGATATGAAATTAACAAGCAGAAATCAATTGGATTCCTATAAATCAGTGATGAGAATAATGAAAAAGCCATCAAGAAAGCAATACTATTCACAATAGCCACATAAAAGTCGAAATACCTGTGAATAAACCTAACCAAAGTAGGAAATGACCTGTACCAAGATAACAACAGAACATTATTACATGAAACTAAAAGGGACCTACACAAGTGGAAGAATATCCCATGTTTATGCATCAGAAGACTCAATCTTGTGAAAATATCAATACTACTTAAAGCAATCCACAAATTTAATGCAATCCAATCCAAATTTCAGCATCATTTTTTAAAGAAATCGAAAAACTAATTATCAACTTCATATGGATAAGGAAGAAGCCCAGGATAGACAAAGAACTCCTCTAGAAGATGAACAAGGTAGGTGGTCTTGCACTACCTGACCTTAAAATGTACAATACAGCCATAGCTGTCAAAACAGCCTGTTACTGGTATAGTGATAGATATATAACCAATGGATCAGGACAGAAAGCCCAGAAACAAAGCCATCTGATAAATAGAAAACAGATGCTCTCTTCAATAAATGGTGCTGGGAAAAGTACAGAAGAATTCAACATGATCTATATCTCACTCCATGCACAAAAACAAATTCAAGGTGGATTGAAAACCTAAATATAAAACCCAAAGTTATCAAGATCATCAATGAAAAAATTGGGACAAATCTAAGTGCAGGGAATACAGGAGCTATCAGAAATAACAAAGAAAGCACATTTCATTGAAGACAAAATAGATGCGTGGAACTTATTAAAAATAACAGACTATGTACATGGAAACATTTCATTAAAAGAGTAAAAAGGGGAGAGGTTCCAGCAAGATGGCCACATTGGGAGCTCTGTGGCAATCAGTGTACCCGGTGTCCAGGAGGATGAGTGTGGACATTGGGTGAGTGAAAAGATTCCCACGACAGCCCACAGTACATGCTGTGTCTAGAAGGCAACCTTTCCTGACAACTAGCCTCGCTCCAACACCCTGGGGATCAGGACCTGGTTACTGGGGACTCCCCAGCCCATGAAGGCCGCACCATCCCACCATGGTCACCACCCACTGACTGGACCCCCTTAGCCTTATTGCTGCACCTGGAGCAGCCGTATTGAGTCCCCCACGATTTCAGATGTACCCCCACACAGCAAAGTCTGCACATGGCACACTCTAATGTGAGCTGCTCCCACCTCCCAAGGCTCCCTTCTCCTCACTTGGTGGTGGGTGTTACTACTGAGATTGGGTCACTCCCACCACCCATCTGTGGCCCCAACACCTGGGGCTAAACCTTGTCTGTAGTCCACCTGCAGTAAATGTAATCACCTGTAGTGGTCGCAGCAGCTCTCCCCATCATTTCCTGTCTTCACCCTACACCCCTGCAGCAGCAGCAGCTCTTCTCCTCCCACCACCTACAGCAGCAGCGACCAGTCCCTCTGCCATGGGGTGCACACAGTGGCATCTAGCCCCACTACTGCCTGGCACCACCACCCTGTGGAGGCTTTTGCCCAGCACCTGCACCAGTAGCAGTGGGCTGATCCTGCCTTTGCTCAGCACCCCCTCCCATGGCAGCGAGCCCTCCCACACCATTGTTTTCTATTAGGTGCCCCCTTTTTAAAAAATGCTGTGAATAGTGGCCTGACAGCTGAGACCTGACCTATGGGAAAACTTCAGCACTGCGCCAATTCAGCCTACATGCAGTCTCCATCCTCCCTCCAGCTTCCGAGGCCCCCACTGCCATTGGCCAACGAGTCACTATAACACCTGCCTACATAGCAGTCTGAGTCCCCACTACCATAGTAGGCCACAGGCAGCTCTCAAAAACACTCTAACCAGTCACACAGAGAAAGAACTCAGGGTCTCCCAGAAATATGGTGCCTACTTCTTCCAATATGACATGCAAATAGCAGCATACAACACCCTCAACAAGAAAACAATAAAGACAAAACACAAAAGCAAAGATAACAACACGCATAAGAATCAGACGTGGATCTGCCACAAAAAGCAATCTTAGGAAGGCTCCTTGTAGTTATACAGGAAATAAGGGAAGCAATTCAGAATAAGGATGCAATGGTAGAGGAGATAAAGTCCATGATACAGGCGATGAAGTACATAATGGAGGAGATGGAGTCCATGAACAAAAGTGAACTATAGGAGCTAATGGATGAGGTAACAGAAACTAAACGCAAGATCACAGATCTCATGAACAAAGTAGAAGAGACAAAAAATTGTGCCAGTGATCTTGAGGACAATCAGGGAGACTTCAACAAATGGGAAAGACAGGCACACAAGATAAGCCAAGAGGCAAAAGAAAACTTAAGATCAATGACAGCTCTATGAAGAGGAACGATATGGGAAAGACAGTCAAACAAGATAATCCAAGAGGCAAAAGAAAACTTAAGATCAATGACAGCTGTATGAAGAGGAACAATATTCAAATAATTGGTCGACCAGAACAAACCCAATGAAAAAGGAACAGCTAAAATAGTGAGGGAATTTCTGAAAGTAAAGTTCCCACCTTAATGAATGAGAATCTGACACTTATAAGAGAAGCAGAGAAGACACCAATTAGACTAAATCCCAGGAAGAAGTCGCCGGTGCCTTTAATGGTTAAATTATCCAACTTTGAAGAAAAAGAGAAAAATTTAACAGCAACAAGAGGGAAAAAAAAGGCTGTCACATACAATGGTGCTCAGGTAAGAATATGCTCAGACCTATCAGCGGAAACCTGCCCAAGAATCCTCTACCCTGTGAAATTATCTATTAAGGTATAAGGTGAATTCAAGTCTGCCAGGACAAGGAAAAACTCAAATAATACACAATAAGACACCCAAATCTATGGAAGTTCCTTGCCAACTCACTATGATCAGATTACCAACATCCACCAAACACAATCAGAAGACCACCATATATCCCAACTCCACCCAGAAGCCAATGTGGCAATAACAATTATTAAGATAACATGACCGCAGAGGGGGAAAGAGGCAAGAATAAAGCCCCACACAGAAACACAGCACATTGATATGACGGGAGATAGGAAAACACCCAACACAAAAGGCACAAAGATATCAGCAATGAATCCACAGATCATGAAAATAGCTCTGAATGTCAGTGGGTCCAATTCACCCAACAAAAGACAAAGGCTAGCACACTGCCTTAGAAAATGTAACCCATCCATCTGTTGCCTGCAAGAGACATATCTTAAGTTCACAGACACATAGACTAAGAATAAAAGCCTGGCAGAAAATACACCTGGAAAATGGCAACTTTCAAACAGCAGGGCTTGCAATCCTAATCTCAGACTAAACTGACCTCAAGGTGCAAACCATAACAAGAGACAAGGGGGCAATATATAATGCTCACAGCATCAATAAACCAGAAACCAGTGAGCATAATAAATACTTGCACATCTAAAGAAAGATCAAAGAAATTCATCAAACTATTCAAAATATGAAAAAAAAAGAAATCACAGATCCAACAATCATAATAGGTGACGTTATTTTACTGCTATCAGAGAAAGATATATCACTGGAAAAGAAGACTAGCAAAGACCTAAACACTACAATGAGGTAACTGGACCTGAAAGACATATAGAGAGCTTTCCATCCAAATGCAAAACAAACAAACAAAAAACACATTCTTTTCAAATACTCATGGCTCATTTTGAAAAACAGACCATATGCTGGGGTATAAGTCAAGCTTGAGTAATTCAAACACATAGAGATCACTCAGATCCATCTTGGATCACCATGCCATAGAGCTGGAGAGCAATAAAAGGAAAACGAGGAAAACAAGGGCAAACAATTGGAAGATGAATAATGATCTTCTGTGACACGAATGTGTACTGACCCAGATTACAGAGGAATTTAGGAAGTTTCTAGAAAATTATGAGAATAGAATACAATGTATCAAAACCTATTTGATACTGCAAAAGCAGTTATCAAAGGTAACTTGATAGCAATAAGGGCATATATGAAAAAGGAAGAGAGACTTATGACAGATACACTATCACAAAACCTCTAGCAACAAGAACAGAATCTACAGAACCAGCCATCCAATAGCAAAAGAAAATAAATAATAAAAATCAGGACAATAGGAAAACAAAACAATAATGCAAAAATCTATACAACAAAAATGTGGTGCTTGGAAAAGATCAACAGACCTTGGCAAGCCTAACCAAGGAAAGGAAGGAGCAAACACCAATATCCAGAATGAGGGATGAAAAAGGGGATATCGCAACACAACAAAAATAGCTCCCAGACCAAACAGCTTCACAGGAGAATTCTACCAAGTATTCGGGGAAGAGCAGACACTGATCCTCCACTAATTATTCCAGAGCATAGAAAAGGATGGCAAACTCCCAAACTCATTTTATGAAGTCAGTATAACTTTGATACCCAAACGGGGCAAGAATCCCACAGGAATAAAAAACTGCAGACATATATGTCTAAAGAACATAGATGCAAAAAATCCTTAACAAAATATTGGCCAATGGAATATAAAAGTATATGCAACATAGCATCCGACATGATGAGTTAGGATTCGTCCCAAGAATTCAGGGATATTTTAATATCTGAAAATCCATAAATATTATATACCAATTGATAAGAAAAAGTATAAAAATCCACCCAAGACCCATTCTTAATCAAGATACTCAAGAAGATAGGAAAGGATGAAAATTTCTTCAAGTTAATGCAAGCTATCTATGAAAAGCCAACATCCAATATCAGTAAATGGAGAAAAGATGAAAACCATCACACTGATAAAGGATACCCCTTGTCCCCACTTCTATTCAATATTTTCCTGGAAGTCCTAGCTAATAACATGAGAGCAGAAGGACATTTAAGGTATCCAACTGGGAGAGGAGAAGGTGAAACTGTCACTATTTGAAGACAACATGATTCCATACATAGAAAATCCCAAAAGTTACACACAGGAGTACTGACAGCAATAGAGGAATATATAAGAGTCACGGGATACAAGATCAACAAGCAGAAGTCGAATTGGTTTGCTATATACATTGGACAAGACCAGGGGAGAGGAGATCAAGAAGGCAGTACAATTCATAACAGCCAAACCAAGTTGAAATAGCTAGGAATAGATTTAACCAAAAAAACCAGAGTTATACAATGAAAACCACAGGACCCTACTACAGGAAACCAAAAGCAACATCCACAAATGGAAGATTTTCCATTCTTATGTATTGGAAGACTCAATCCATATAGCAAAGATGTCAATCTTACACAAGGCACTATGTAAGCTTATCACTATCTGATTCAAAACCAACAACCTTCATCAAAGAATAGAAAAACTGACCACTTATTTTTTATGGAGAGGGAAGAAGCCCAGAATTAGCAGAGAACTCCTAAAGATGAATGACAAAGTCGGAGGACTCATTTTACCTGACTTTAACACCTATTACACAGCCACAGTGGTCAAAACAGCATCATAGTGGTATAATGACAGATATTCAGACCAATGCTAAAGAATTGGGAGTGTGTATAAAGAGCCCAACACGGCACACCAAACCTTGAGGACAACGTATCCTTGTGGGGAAATTCATAAAAATATTGGGCTAAAAGGTGAGCCTAATCAAAAGCGGCGCCCTCCCTAGAAGTATGTGTGACAGAGAACAGCACTAAACCAACAGTTTGGGGAGAGACGCCGGTATAGCACACCCACCCAGAAGTAAACCCTGTAGGAAGAAGAGTAAGGGACTGTCTAGACCCCATGTCGACACACCAAACCTGGAGGACGATGTCCCTGCATGGAGCTGCTAAGGCACAGAGAGGATTATAGGGCCAATCACAGCTGAAAATATGTTGTCCCCTTATTGGATCATACCACAACAGAGGAAAACACTGGAGACACATTGGGGAGTTAGGTGGGATCCCCCCTCAGAGGGGCAAAATAAGAAGGGAACATGAGATAAGCAAAGTGAGCAAAGCAAACCACAAAACCCCTAAAGAACCCCCAAAATAGATTTCAGGCTAGGAAGTTCAGCTCCTGGGATTTCCCAAGGACCAGTGGGGAGATAGGCAGAAAGGTCAGTGGACAGACCTGGAATATTTATGTTTTTTCTCTTTTTTCTTTTTCCTTTCTCACTCTTTTGTCTGTCCTATCTTATGGTTGATTTCCTTACTTGTATAAGATAGTAAGCAAGCTCAAGGAGAAAGCAATGGGACCAATATTCTAGAGTCACTTGATAGGGAGAAGGAGGCAGGAAAAGGGAGCAGTGAGCAAACAATGCCATCAACAGGGGAACAATTATGGAATTAAGATCAATTGCAAGGAGCATGCAGAGATCCTGGGGATGTTGGAGAAACAGCAATTTATCTGAGAGAAAATACTAAAGGGTGAAAGCGGGGTGATGTTGGGACAGGAGGAAGGTAAAAGGAAACAGAGGAATGATCTAAGAAGCAAAGCTATGGAGAGAGGTATATGCATAGGTGTGTATATATGTAAATACATTAATTCATAGAAATAAGAGTATTGACTTATGTACATATATTTATATGGCAATACAATAAGGTAGTGCATGAACTTGGGGCCTCTACTCATACCTTCTCTCAATATAAGAACACTTTGTTCTAACAAACTGGCATTCTGTGATACTCACCCTCCCAACACAGTCACTGAAGATAAAATGGTGCATTAGTAAATGTGGTACAGAAGCAAATGTGGTATAGAAAGCAGATTGTGCCTGGCTATTAAAAGATATAGTGTTTCGGTTCTTAAAGGCCTGAAGTTAAACAAGCAGTCTTCTAGAAGAGAAGCAACAAGCCCACATGAAAGAAGCACACCAGCCAGTGAGATGATGAATTGTTGTCAAAATCCAGTAACAGGCATCAGAAGACTCATAACAAACAAACAAACAAACAAAAACATATTGTTGAGAATGAAGGGGGTCTGAGCAGGGACCCAAAGCCCATCTGTAGACAATATGACATCCCTGCACAGAGGGATCACAGCGAAGGGATAAATAAACCAGAATACAGTAAAGCACTGATGAAACACAGAGAATTCTCTTGTTCCTTGAGGCTTCCATCTTCCACTATCATGACCTCAGTGCTGCCTCTCACTTCAGACTAGACCAAAGCATGTATACAGGTACAGATAAGAGATAACAGCTCACAACACAGGGAATCCGGTCACAGGAATTGGAATTGCAATACCAGAAGTGTGGGGGGGAGGTGAGGAAAGAAGGCGAGGAAGGGGGAGCAGATTTCAATGATCAACACATAAACACACACCCCTCCAGGGGGACAAATAACGGACCATTTAGGAAGGAACAGCAGACAGTGTAAGATATGAAACTAAAAATAACTTATAATTTATCAAAGGGCAAGAAGGTGGGGGGGCAGGAACTGATACCAAGGACCCAATAGAAAGCAAATGTCTAGAAAAGAATGATGGCAACATATGTACAAATATGCTTGATACAATGGATGTATGGATTGTTTTAAGAGTTGTAAAAGGCACCAATAAAGTGACCTTTTACTTAAAAAATAAGAACTAAAGAGATCAATAATCATCTAAATAAATAAATGAGTAAAAAGAGAGCCCACAGTTTAAGAAAAAGTACTTACCAAAGACATAACAGAGAAGGGCCTGATTACTAAAATCTCGAGTATGTCACAAGCCTACAACCAGTCATAAACTAGAAACCCTCTCTGAAGGTGGGCAAAGGACCTGAACAAACTATTTCCAAAGGATCACACTCGAATGACTAAAACACACATGAGGAAATGCTCTGGTTCACTAGCCATGCAGGAAATGCAAGTCAAAAAAACCACGAGATACCATCTAAGACCCATAACTGTAGTTCAATTAAAAAACAACCGAAACACCCCAATGCTAAAGAAAGTGTGGTGAGATTGGAACCTTTATTCACTGCTTGTGAGCATGTAAATATGTACAACCACTGTGGAAAATGATATGGTGATTCCTAATATAGATGGCAATTGAAATATCAAATGACCCAGCAATACAATTACTGGATGTATACTCCCCCCCATGTTCATTGAAGTACAGTTCATAATGGCAAGAGTTTGGAATCAACCTAAATTTCCATCAGAAGATTGGTTAAAAAAAAGTTGTGATATATATAAACAATGGAGTTTTTTTTTTTAAAGTGATGATTCTTTGAAACACCTCCTGATATGGAGTGATCAATCACAAAAGGATAAATACGATAGGAATCTACTATTGTAGCAATAAGAAGCAGGATGGGCACAAGCTCAGGCTTGTAGGACATCCAGTCTGCTGGCCAGGGGAGCCAGAGAGCCTGATAGAAAGTCCGACTGGTGCCATTGAACTATCCACTCTAGGTAAGGATTTTTAGGTCAATTGGCGGAGGGCACCTCATGTCATCAGGGATCTAATGGTCAAGGGAGGGGAAAGGTATGTTGCCTATTGAATGGCTGGCATTAAAAACTATGATGAGTTCCCCCCAGACAGGTAGACATACCTGTCAGAGAAATGAGGGATGTTGATGGAATTGTCAAGTCAGGATAGGGGACAGGGAGCAAACATGTTTGCAGGAACACGAGTGCATGACTGTTGGTAAGAATGGAAGGATTGACCTCCAGGTGAAAGGACTGTAGGGGTAGAGTGCCCTGGTGGTATGCACTGAATGGGCCACGTTGACCTGGGCTTCTGGATGCTTTCTGAGGAACCAGATGGGCTACTGTGGAATTCTGGGGCATAGAATCCCGTATCTCCAAGTCAAATGGTCTGATCCAGGGGGCATCAGGAAAATCCACTGGGTGAGCTAGACTCTACCTCAGGCATAATGGTAATTTGAGAACTTGATATGAATAATACATGGTATCTGAGGAAGCAGAAGACAGCTGTACCAAGATTATTGAGCCATTGGTAGGTAGACAAACATGGTCTTGCTACATCACTGTCCTGTATGCTGTATGAAGATATGTATTATTCTTGAAATTCTGTGACAGACATTCTCAGTGATAATATTTACAAATTTTCCCTGACCTTTAACCCCTATTATTTATGTAAATAGTGTCCTGGCATGAAAGGAATGATTCTGTACAAGTGAATAATTCAGGTATTGTGATATTGAATTATATGTTTGTCTAGGTATTTTAGAGAAATTCATGTATAAGAGAGAGTTTTATATAAACATTAACTACGCAACAAGAAAGCACCCCCCATCAATCGCTGCCCAAGCCCACAAGTCCAACATTAACCCATATGTCCAACACCAACCTACAAAGTCTTCCTCCATCTCAAAAAATAGACGCAATGATACCAACTACAAGAGGAAAGCGAGTCAGTGAATGTGTAAGTATCTCAGCACTGACAGGGGTCTCCATACAGCTGCTCTAGCACCCAGGGTTGCATGGGGGTAGAACCATGTGGTTTCCGCTCGGGGATGTCTCGCAGGAAGTGAACCTTGTCAGTTGAAGCAGGGAACTGGCTAAGGCAGCTGCATATTGGACCCACCAACAGAAAGCAAGAGACCTGAGACATAGAAAGGCGAAGCTTACTGAGCCATTTATCTCTCCGCCCTTCAATTAACCCCACATGTGTTTTTTGGGCAGGTTGGAACAATAAAGTAACTACCTCAGCTTATATTGGCCCGATAACCCTGTCTCAACAGAGCTTTAAATAATTAGTAACAGGTCTATTCAAAGACAAGATTAATGGAAGATTGTTTTGCCCCAGGGGGGTGATTAATAAGACTCTGGATCATAAATTAACAAGGAGGTTTCAAAATGGAGCAAAAAGCAGATGAAAAAATAAAAGCAAAAATGTTGGTTCAGGAATAGGTTTGGAGCTCACACTAAATCCAAGCTCCAATTTAAGAATAGTTAGTTCTGTTTGATATTTGCCCTCAGAAAGTGAACACAGAAGATATGCAAGTTATAGCAAAATTTGAAGAAATTAGATGATGCCAGCTATCAGGTAAAATAACATCTGACATTGTGAGGAAATCATGCCCGCCCTCCTCTACACCCCATGAGACTGGAGGGATCTACTCTTTAAATGGCTGGGGAAACTCGCACCTACACCCAATTCCCTAAAAATGACTAGAGGAGCTACCCATTTGTGATGCTCCACATTGCTGTGGGAACATCTACCCAACCTTCATGGCAATCTCTCTGATTACAGTAATTCTGCCTGCCACTCACAGTGCTCTACACCAAGGAGGGTACACCAATACACCCTCTGTGGCACTCTATTTGCAGAAGGGAACACCGCATGCCTTCTGAGGCACTCCAAGTCCCATGAGACACACCAGTATGGCTTGCTGGGAGATCAGCCAGTGAAACACCATCCTTGTGGGCCCACAACTATTCAACCAGCATCCTGTGACAAGACTATCCAACTCACATTCCAAATAATGGAATATTGTTTGTCTAGGGAAAGACGGAAACAACAAAAAGATACAGCAATACCCTGATCCCCAGTGTAGCTGTCAGCAGGTAGTTCAAAGAAGCATTCATCTAGGTCCCCCAAGATTGAGCCAAGTGCTCTTCGACTCTGGAAGATGGCACCAGCTTGTTTAAAACAACACACAAACAGCAACCATCCCCAAGAGGCTCAATGAAAAATCAGGAGAAACAGAAGACAATGCAGGAAGAAATCATAAACATAACTATGTACATAAAAGAAGACACTGAACTGCCACAGAGAGAAATCTTCAGAATGCTGCTTAGAGTCATACAGGATATGAGGAAAGCAATACAGAAAAAGAATGAAATGATCGAGGAGATAAAGGCAATGCACCAAAGGGAAATTCAAGACATAGGGAAGAAATAACAAAATCCAGTTGAAAATTTACATACATTTCCAACAGACTTGAGGAGGCAAAGAATCACACCAGTGACCTAGATGATAACCAGGCAGACTTCAAAAAACAGGAAAAGGAGTGAAATAAGACAATCAGAGAAGCTGAAGAAAACCTGAGAGCCATGTCTGATACTATGAATAGGAACAATATTAGAATATTTGGAACACTGGAACAAGACACAACAAAGAAGTCAACAGCAAAAATTGAGAAGGAATTCTTAGAGGATAACTTCCCCAACTTAATAGATGAAATTCAGGCAATGAATCAGGAGGCCGAAAGAACATAGGCCAGAGTGAATCCCAAGCGAAAGTCACCAAGACTCTTAATAGTTAAATTATCCAAATATAAGGGTACGGAGATAATCATAAGAGCAGCTAGGGAAAAACAGTCATTTATAAAGGTACCCAAATAAGAATATGTTCAAACCTATCAGCGAAACAATGAAGAAGATGAAGGTACAGAGTAATATATTCCAAAAATTGAAAGAAAATAACACAAACCCAAGCAAACTGTATCCAGCCAAATTATCTATTAAGATATATGGGGAAGTAATAGTCTTCCCAGACAAGAAAAAAACTCATAACATATGAAAAACAAAACCCAGCCCTTCAAAAGATCCTTACTGAACCAGTATGGACAGAAGATCAACATTCACCGAGCACAAATAAGAGACTGTCACATAGAACAACTCCACCCAGATGATGACAAAGACAAAATAGCCCCCAAGACAGCATGAGCTCAATAATGGAAAGAAGGCAAGAATGAACCACACATACACACAACACAAACTGATAAGATAGGTCGATAGGAAAGAACTCAACACATAAGGCACAGATGACATCGCAGAGTCCACAGATAATGTAATAGCAGTGAATATCAATGGACTTAACACAGGCATTAAAAGTCAGAGGCTAATAGACTGGCTTAGAAAACAACCCATCGATCTGCTGCCTACAGGAGACTCATTTCAAGTTTACAAACAAAAGCAGGTTGAGAATCAAAGGCTGGAGAAAAATACACCAAGCAAATGGCAATGCAAAACAAAACAAAAAACAGGCATAACAATCTTACAAAATTGATATCAAGGTACAAAGTCATAACAAGAATCAAGGAGGGAGACTATATAATGCCCAAGGGAACATAAGATCAAGAACCAGTGAGTTAATAAATATATATGAGCCCAAGAAGAGATCACAAAATGTATAAATCAAACACTCCAAAAGATGAAAAAAGAAATCACAGGCTTAACAATTACAATACCTGACTTTAATACACCACTCTAGGAAAAATATAGATCACAGGGAAAGAAACTTAACAAAGAGGCTACAGATATAAACAGTACAATTGAACTACTTCACATGAGAGATATTTTCAGGATATTTTCACCCAAATTAAAAAAAAATCCCATTCTTTTGAAGCCCACATAGCACATATTGAATACAGACCATATGGTGGGACACAAGTTGAACCTGAGTAAATTCAAGCACATAGAGAGTATACAGACCACTCTCTTTGACCACTGTGCAATAAGACTGGGAATCAACAGAAGGACAATGAAGAAAACAAGGGAAAACAATTGGAGGATAAATCATTCTCTATTGCTAAAGGAGTGGGTATTGACCCAGACCAGAGATGAATTCAGAAAGTTTCTAGAAAGCAATGAAAATGAAAATACGATGTAGCAAAACCTTTGGGATAGAGCAAAGGCATTTATCAGAAGAAGGCTAATAGCAATACATGCACACATGAAAAAGGAAAAGAGTCTTGGGGTTGATATACAGGCACAAAAATTACACCAATTAGAGCAGGGTCAATAGAACAATCCTACTAATAGTAAAATGTAAGAAATAATAAAAGGCAGAGCTCAGATACAGGATAGGGGAAACAAGAAAACTATGGGGACAATACAGCTAAAATTGGTTCGCAATGGAGAGGTCTAAAGGACCGGCCCCAATCCCAAAAAGGTGGATGGTTGCTCCTCCCCACAGAAGAATTTATTTCTAAGGAAAGCACTGAAAGCTGCAGCTCCGGGAGAGGGACAAGTCTGATCAGAGCACACAGGAGCACATGAAGGGGCAGGAAGAGAGAGTGGAGCACATCCTGGCCCACCAAGCCTTGACGACGATATTTCTGCTCAAAGGAGCCAATCTACAGAGATCACCATACGGCCGGCCTCACTATGAGACACAACATCATTCACTGACCCATAATCCTATAGGGGACAACACTAGAGACACAGTGTGAGAATTATGCCCAATCTGATGCCACCACACGAAGGCAAAACACTAAGGGTGGGGAACTGAAGAGAAAGGGGAACAGAGCAACAAAGACCCCAGGGAATACCAAAAATAGACTTTGGGGGCAGGACTTGGCACCCCATCAGACTCAACCGGAAAACACTCCTAAAGGCCAACAAACAGCCCTTGAACTAACTACAAGCTTTTCTTTTTTGCTGTTGTGTTGTGGAGGTTTTTTGTCAGTAGCTTTTTATTGTTGTTGTTTTGTTTCATTTTGTTGCTTGGTTTTTCTCTGCCTTATTTTGTGCACGTTATTATCTCAGCAGGTCTGTATAAATAATTTGAGCCGGATAAACAATCTGGAGGAGAAAACAACAGGACCGACAGTTCTGGAGGGACATGGGAGATGTGGAGGTGTGGGGAAAGGAAGTGGTGTTCTCAAACCGAAGGACAAGGGGACAACAAGTGATCCAAATTGGTGGTGAGGAGGGTTTAGGAGGCCTAGTAGGGCATCATCAAGGGTAATGTAACCGAAAGGAATTGCTGAAACCCAAATGATGGCTCAGCATGATAGTGGGACAAGAGGAAAGTAAAAATAAATAGAGTAATGAGCTAGGAGGCAAAAGGTATATATAGTGGTCTAAATACAGGCATGGACATATGTATATATATTTATATATGAGTATGGGGAAATAGATTTATGTGCATATATTTATAGGTTTAGGATTAATGTAGCAGATGGACAGTGGGCATCCACTCAAGTACTCCCTCAATGCAAGAATACTTTGTTCTATTAACCTGGCATTCCATGATGCTCAACTTCCCAGCACAATCACTGAAGACAAATGGGTGTATAAGCAAATGTGGTGAAGAAAGCTGATGGTGCCCAGCTATCAAAAGATATAGAATGTGTTAGCGGTCTTAAAGGCTTGAAGGTAAACAAGTGGCCTTCTAGCTGAGAAGCAACAAGGCCCACATGAAGAAGCATACTACCTGTGTGATCACAAGGTTTTGAAGGAATCAGTTATCAGGCTTCAAAGAGCAAAAAATCATATCATTGTCAGCTCATCTCTCTGATATGATCACTGAAGACAAATGGGTGCATAAAAAATATGGTGAAGAAAGTTGATGGTACTCAGCTATCAAAAGATATAGAATGTGTCAGCGGTCTTAAAGGCTTGAAAGTAAACAAGCAGCCATCTAGCTCAGAAGCAACAAGGCCCACATGAAGAAGCACACTACCTGTGTGATCACAAGGTTTTGAAGGAATCAGGTATCAGGCATCAAATAATAAAAAAGTCATATCATTGTGAATGAGGGGGAGTGCAGATTGGGGACCCAAAGTCAATCAATAGGCAATCGAACATCCTCTTACAGAAGGTTTGCGCAGAGGAGATGAGCCAGTCAGGGTGCAGTGTAGCAACGATGAAACATACAATGTTCCTCTAGTTCCTAAATGTTCCCTCTCCCCACTAACATGATCCCAATTCTACATTACAAATCTGGCTAGACCAGAGGATGTATATTGGTACAGATAGGAACTGGAAACCCAGGGAATCTAGGACAGATGATCCCTTCAGGACCAGTGGTGAGAGTGGCAATACCAGGAGGGTATAGGGAGGGTGGAGTAGAAAGGGGGAATAGATTACAGGGATCTACATTTAACCTCCTCGCTGGAGGATGGACAACAGGAAAGTGGGTAAAGGGAGAGATTGAACCACTGAAGATATTACAAAATAATTTATAAATTATCAGGGGTACATGAGGGAGTGGGAAGTGGGGAAGGAGGGGGAAAAATTAGGAGCTGATGGCAGGGGCTTAAGTGGAGAGCAAATGTTTTGAGAATGATGAGGGTAAAGAATATACAATTGTGCTTTATACAATTGATGTATGTATGGATTGTGATAAGAGTTGCATGAGCCCCCAATAAAATAATTAAGAAAAGAAAAAAGAAATAATTGGTTCTTTGAAAGGATTAACAGGATTGATAACCCGCTGGCAAACCTAACCAAAGAAAGGAAGGAACAAATTTCAATAGGAAGGATGAGGGGTGGAACAGGAGAAATTACAATGGACTGTATTGAAATCAAAAGGATAATTACACAGTACTTTGAAGGCAGGTACTCTAAAAAATTCAACAACTTGGAAGACAAGGACACATTCTTGTAAAAGCAATCCCTCCCTAGACTAACCAAGATGAACATCAATAACCTCAACAGACCGATAGCAATAAAAGAAATAGACAAGGTTTTCAAGGAATTTCCAACAAAAATATCCCCTGGGCTAGTTGGCTACACAGGAGAATTCTACCAATCATTCAGGGAAGAACAGACACCAATCCTACACAAACTCTTCCAGAACATAGAAAAAGACAAAATGCTCCCAAACTATTTCTATGAAGCTTGTATAACTCTGATACCAAAAGTGGGCAAGGATCCAACAAAAATTGAGAACTACAGACCAATATCCAAAATGACCATCAATACAAAAATTTTCAACAAAATACTCATCAAGAGAATACAAAACCATGTAAAAAATTAATTCACTGTGAACAATTAGGATTCATACCAGGAATGCAAGCATGGTTCAATGTAAGAAAGATCATAATTATTATTCACCACATTGACAAGAAAAATTATAAGAACCACATAATATCAATAGATGCAGAAAAGGCACTCGACAGAATCCAACCCCCATTCCTGTTTAAGACACTCAAGAAGAAAACAATAGAAGGAAAATTCCTCAATATTATATAAAGTACATATGAAAAACCAACAGCCAACATGGTAATCAATGGAGAAAAGATGAAAACAAGTCCACTAAAACAGGGCACCAGACAAGGATGCCCCTTGTCCAACAATCCTATTTAATAATGCTCTGGAGGTCCTAGCTAACAACATATGACAAGTGTTCCTATAGATTCCCTTCTATTTAATGTTTTTCCTTAAAAATATATGCATAATTTATTTGGGTATAGGGTGTGAAATAACATCTTGGCTTTTTTGTGTGTGGTGATTTAGCTGCCTCACAATGATTTATTATATTAACCTACTCTTTCTTCTTCTGGCTTTAAATGCCACTATTTATCATGCCTTTTCTTTTTAATGCACATATTTAGGTTCATCTTTTATATTTCTATTTATTGAACTATGCAGTTTATTACATTTCTACTACAATGCATAATTACTATATTTTATAATACATTTTAATATCAGGGAAAACTTCCTCACCTCACCTGTAAAAAAATATTCCATGACACTACTTATTACCATCAGGTTGATTCCAACCCATAGTAACCTCATATAAGGTTTATTACACTTTAAATCTTTACTGCAGTAGACAACCTGATATTTCTTTTCCACAATGCATAGTGGGTTTGACACACCAACCTGTAGTAAGCAGTCCAACTCTTACACTAACACACCACTAGAGCGCCTTAAAAAAGAAAGAAAGCATCTTTAACTACAGGAGAGTATCTAAAGTAGGAAAAGGGGACATTGGAACATTATATAAAACATAATTTAAAACAGAGTGCTTTAACATTAAATAACAATATATAAGTTTACCCTTAAAAGATCAACACTGAGTAAAATTTCTATATTTAATTTTGGCTTGGGTTTCCATACAGTGTAAAGACATTCAAATAAGGTTCCAAACAAAACAGAGGTACAGTTAGGCTCATGATTTTAAGAGTTAATTGATAATCGCCTACCGAAATAGTGGAATTATAGCCATTTGTAAGAGTACTTCAAATAACCCTAACTCCATAACATTGGATGGGTGGGTGGGGAGAAAGTATCAGTCAATTCTAATTTCTTTTACCATATAAACTTTATAGCATTTTTTGTCTAGAATCGGACCCTCAAATTTTCTGGGAACTACTTGTTCTTTTATATGCTGTGACTTTTATATGCTTGTCTCTAATGTCTTAAAACAAAACATGTCTGATACTGACCAAAGTGCTATTATATTAACTGCCAGTTAAAGTTATCATGAGAAACACTGCAATACCAACATTATTTGAACAATCTATTCCATTCCTATTTGAAGTCCAGTGTTTATTTGAAATAAAAAAATCATTTTAATCAGTCAATCTTTTTTGACTACATTTTCTTCTTTTAAACCGTCCTACTTGAGAAACTGAGAAACCTGAGTGGCTCAATTTGCTACACACTTTACTGCAAACTCCGAGGTTTGCAGTTTGACCCTAACCAGGGGGCTTTAAAAATCCTTCAGAGCAGTTCTAATTGCCGCATCTGGCGCACTTCATGACACCTAACAATGACGATAACACGAGAGAGCAAATAATAATAGAAACTCTTCCTAGTGAGCAGGAGAGCTCCATATGGAATACAAAAGCAAATACAACGTTAAAGCACACCTGAGTTACTCATTTTATAAAACAAATGATCTTGAAAATGGGAGCAGAATTTCCACAGCGTGTGGGAAAAGTTGATTGGGTAGTGAAAAATGCTTAGATAGGGGCTTCTAATGCCAAGCAGCACGGTTTTAGAAGTGTATGCGTCTGTCTAATACTTTTTTTCTCATAACGACTTCAGACAGTTCATCTGACTTTTTAGTCCTGTTAAATTATTTCTCTCTGTAAAGGTTTTTTCTTATATGAATTCTAGTACACTGCTACTAAAACTATGACGTAAAATCCAACAGGACCAACAATAGTGGAGGGTTTATTGTAAACACAAACTCTCATCCTCCATTCAGAACCCATAGGAACCAAATCTAGCGTTTAAATGATTTGTTTGCACAGTAAAGTTTGAGAAACGAGTAATGTATAAGGAACTAATCTTATAATTTGGCATTAAAACTACGGTTTTATAGACCTTTTGCCAAGTTCATAGCAGCACTTTACAGTATGCTGATACTAAATATTGTACTATGTAGCCTATTACTGAATCATAAGTAGAGATACAGTTTATAAAGGGTCAAAATGCAAAATGGCCAGCTTTGGACATGTGATGGTTTCAAGATATTGTATTAAAACACTATATACATACATACTCACAATTGTTCCGTATTTGATGTCAAGCTTATGAAGCTGTCATTTCTCCCTATACAGCTTTCCTGGGAATAGAGTGACTAATCCAACATGTGTGACAACGTTGGGTTCAATTTTAATAAGTTCTTAAGTTAAACAAGGTGGGAAAAAAGAAGAAAGAAAAAAGACTGATTAAAGAAAGCAAATCTTCCAAGAAGAAATGGCATTATTTTTTAAACAAAGTTTTGCTATTCCCACACTACGGTATTCAGTGGAATCAGAAGTTTGAAATTCTGCCAACGAGCTGTCCATAACGCTAATTCACTTGGATGACTTTAAGAAATGCTAACAGCTATTGACTACACTTCATAGCATGTCTATCTTTCCAAATGAGGAAAATGGAAGGAACGTGAGCTGAAGGTTGTTTTTGCCTACGGATGACTGTGGGATGTTTATTGACCAGTTATGTCATTAATCACTCTTTATCTCAACTGAATAAGTTATTTTCTACAGTGTATGAAATACAAGCCAAAGTTCTTAAGAGTATCCAAGAGGAAAAAAAAACAACAGAAAAATTGCTTACATATCCTCTGGAGTTAAAGCGATTTCTATGTTTGCTAAGTAAAGCCTAGTATCTCAAATGTTCAGGGAATGTAGGCACCGTGAGCTTTTCTTTTTCTCTGAAAAACCACAGATCAGAGACTTTTGCAGACACTAAACTTGAACTATCAAGCAAACATGGCCATACAAGATATATGTTACATTGTTATTAATGAGCCGCGCCTTGAAGTAAAACTGCTCGCTAAAGCTCTGCAGTTCTGTGAGTTCACAACCGTACTCTTGCAAAGAGGGAATAGGCAGTCTTTCTCTGGAAACATTGAAGTCCCTTCACGTTAGTGACCACATATAACACAACGTTGTTAAACTCCATTTCACCTTGTATAATAATTTGTTGGAAACAATGTTCAACTATCATTGTTCTAGAAAGGGAAGGAAAGCTATGGGGAATAAAAGAGGGCTGTGCGGCCATTCCCACCCTCCTTGCCTTCGTTGTTCTTCCCTCATTAACATAAAATCGCGGGCCAATCTTTCCTTTCCCATCTGATTGTTCAAGTTGCTAGTGTCAACTTGATCACATTTTTGCTAATTAAGCAAATTATTGTTTGGTTTCAAGAAGATTTTGGGGGGTAATTTTTGATTTAACAATTAAATATTAATTGAGGTAAGGATTTTGGAGTTCATCCTGCCTTTATAATTCCACAAAACCTGGAGTCCAGAAGAATTTAAAATCCTGTTCTGCATTTTTCAGCTTCTGATAAAAATGTTTCTATAGAATCTTTCATAAAAATGCTATGATATGGTAGTCAGACAATATCCACTGTGGTATCATAACCAAAAGAGATGTTGCTCATGAAGACAATTGGTCCCACATGCAATATCTTCCTCCTATTGCAGACTCCTCTCCATGGGCCATCTCCACAAAACATCTATCTTCTAGGTGACCGGAGAGCAATTGTTATACCTTTGTTGGCTACTTGAAAGTTTTCAGAACAGCAGGCAATACACACCAAAGTGGGAGGTAGAATGAAATAACTAAATATGGAGAAAGATGCCAAAATATTTATGGCACCCATAAAGATTTACAGTGTCTGGAGCAGTCATCTGAGTCAGCATTGACTAGAGGACAATGAGGGTGACTTTTATTTTGGGTCTAACCTAGGGAACTCATATTCTAGCACTGTTAGACATTGTCCTTTATAATCCATAGGGCTTTAATTGGCTAATTTTCAGAAGTGGATTTTCATAGCATTCTTAGTTTGACTTAACCTTGAACTCTTCTAAAACCTATCCACCATCGGTGACCCTGCTGGTATTTGACATGCTAGCCCAAAGCTTCCAGCATCATAGCAACATAAAAGCCACCTTACAATGACAAACAGATGAGTGGTAAAAACCATCCTGTTATTCTGTGCATTTTGATATTCAACTACACAATACCAGACTTCTACCAATTAACTGCCCGGGAATTGGACATTTATCTGGTTACAGAAGGTAATTTTCCTGTTGTGTTTGGTGAACTCTTTCATCCTTGACCTCTTTCCTAAGTTCTCACCAATTGAGTTAACTTGCCCAGATTTAAGGACTATTGCATTCAGTGGAGGTAGGGAGGGCTTATAGCGGGTTCTAACCTACTACATGTGAATATATATGCACTATCAAGATATTCCAATTAACATACTTTTGTTAGGTTTCATTCTTCTTTGCCCAAGTTGAATTTTTTATTCAATTCTTCATTGATACTGTTCTGATATAATTTGTGCTGCCAAATTATACTCTGCTGCAAAAATGGGTTAGCCCACAGAAACTCTATATTGGATCCTTTTCAGGTTTTGATATTAACAGTTTTGATATTCCGAGATTATGTGACATTATGACAGGTTTCTTCTGAAATAATACATTGTATGAGTTCATTAGTATTTCAAAGACAACCAACTCACCACCCTTCCAAAATTCCCGCCACCCACATTTAAAGATAGCAATTAGATTTTTGAACAGAGGACTTTTTCAAAGCCCATATATATTTGTTTTTGTTTTGTTTTCCCTATTCTTCATGCTGATTTTGTATGGAAAATTCAATATGTATTTTCCCAAAAGTCTGTGAACTATTATTGAAATATTACACTTTTAATTCTTCTGGGGTTATGAATAGAACTGTATTCCCCCCCAAAAAATATGAGTTGGAATCCTAACAAATGTACCCATGTATATAGTTCTATGTAAAAACAGAGCTTTGTTTATAAAATCAGAGAATATGTGCGTATGCTTTTAAGGTTGCCTTGGCTTTAGGTTCCTACTTTATGAACTAGATGTCAGAGCTTATTTAATAAGTGAAACTTTTGCATTTGTGTTTTGAACACCATAGATTAAAAATCAGATCCAAGTAGATTCTATTAGTCATTCCCAGTGACAACCAGGTTTGCATCTTTCTATAGCTAAATTTATAAGATTTTTGTTGTTGTTACAGGGATGAATGATGGAAAATGTTATGGAAAAGGATATGATGCTTACTATTGATCCAAACGAGGTAAAATCATCCATAGGATATTCCTCACTTTAAATTCTGAAAGGTTGCTTCTTCCCAAGAAACATCAGTTGACACCAACTTTCATCCCTCTGATAGAAGCTAACTTCACAGACAAAAAGGAGAATTGTTTGGAATCTGGAAAAATGAGGCCCATGGGAACTTTGTGTGTCTTCAATCCATCCTCTAACATTATTGGCACCTCACAGAGAAAAATAGAAGTGAAGACTTGTGAATGCTAGAGAGAAGAGAGATTTTTCATGGTTGTAACAGGAGAAAGAAGAACAGAAATGAAGTCACATCTCTTTAATGATTCTATTTAGAAATTACCTTAACCTGAGGTGGGATGCAGTGTTTCCTTTACCTATCATCTAGTCTTATGCTTGATCTCACTCAGTCTGTATTTATCAGGTTCTTAGTGTCATATACTATGAACACTGAACAATGGCCACCAAATGCCCACATTCTGATCTCCCAAATCTGTAGATACATTCTGTTGCATGACCAAAGAACTTTATGAGTGTGATAAAACTGAATATCTTGAGATAAAGTGATGAGCTTGGAGTATGTTTGTGAACCCCACATAATCTCAAATGTCCTTAAAATCAGAGAAACTCCCCTGGATGGGACTCAATAATAACAGAGTAGTCAGAACGGTCAAAGTGTTGCTGACTATGAATATCAAGAGAGAAGGCCAAGAGCTAAATAATAGAGGAGACTTTTTAAAACCTAGGACTGGCAGTAAAAAGATTATCATCCAGAGCTTCAACTGAAGGAACACGCTTGTCCAATGAAACATGTGTTGCACTCAGAACTTATCAAACAGTGACAGAAAAGCTCTGCTTTGTTTCAAGTCATGAAACGTTTGTGATTTGTTGCAGCAGTAATAAAACCAAACACATCAAAAACTTAGTGAATTTCAAGATTTATGACTATTCTACCTTGAAATTATGATCCCGTGGATTATATCTTTTGATCAGTTTCTCTGTGTAGAAAATAAGATTCAGATTTTTCCATTTTCCAAAGCCCATATATTTTTTCCATAAAACTATGAATTATTATTGAAATATTATGCATTTTACTCTTCTGGGGTTATGGATAAAACTGTGTTTCTCTCAAATATGAATTGGAATCCTAGCAAATGTACCCGTGTACTTAATTCTAGTTAAAATCAGAGATTTGTGGGTTTTGCTGTTGTATTAATGAGATGATTCAGTTCAGGGTATGCCTTAGGCCTAACCAATGTAAGGAACCACAGAGACAGGAGAAATGTATAGATACAGAGGAAGATAGACTTTATCTTATGGCAGATGAATCTTTATGCTCAAGGACTCCACAGAACTATCCACTAGCAGAATGTGAGATAGATAAAGAAGGGCCATTCATTAAAATCACAATTTGAATTTGGATTTCTAGAAATAAATTTCTACTTCTGAAATTTCTGTTACAGTAGCAATGGGAGACTAAGGCAGACATGGAAGCGATGTGATTCAGGAGCTAAATGAAAGAGCTTTAAATTCTGCCCGGCTTCTTCGGAGCTCTAATTGCCAGTTTCTATCTGTATGATATTCAGTCAGACTTGCATGGTCTCTCAATTTACTTTTCACTATCTATAGAATTAACATGCCAAAAGTACTTGCTTCACAGAGTCACATGAGAATTGAAGCATTGAAAAAATACTTACTTTTAGCATTCTTAGCACAGAACACTTAATGACTGTTAATGTTTTTGTTATAATTTTTGCAATCAAGGGATGACTTTATATTCCATACACAAGCAGATGGAGGGAAGATTCTTGATTTTTCATAATTTGATGACATTTATTGAGAGACCCTCCTGCCCTTTTATATTCTATGAGCTCAGCACCGGACTCTGCTTTCGTAAATGGCTTTATATTCACCTTATCCCCTTTCGTCTTCCATAGCTTCCAATCTGGATTGCTGAAAGAAAGAAGTAAAAGATTTCATGATTTATCTTCAGATTTGATAAATATTTTGCAGAAAACTGCTGCTTCTTTTTAAATTTCCTACCCATATAAGCAAATCCAAAATCATACATAACACACATCTTGAGGAGGTTTTCTTCTCGTGTGCTCGAGCATGTAGATCTTAGTCAATAATTCTGATGCCTACGACATTGCAAACAATAATGCAATTTTGAAAACCAAGAATAAATGCTTGATTCTTCCAGGAGCAGAAAAACCCGAGACTTGAGGAAAACTGCTTGCTTTGACCAGTATATCAATGTGCTAGACTGGGTTGTCTGGAGAAGCAAAGCCACGGATACTTGTATGTGTATGTATATACAGAGATTCATTAAAATAAAAATGTTTGCACAGCTGTATAAGTGGGTAAGCACAGCCCAGTTAAAGTCCATGGATCAGATGTAAACTGGAGGCCTCTTCTAACTTGTGTAGCTTCAGGGAATGATGACCATGAAGTGGAAAATGAAGCAGGAAGACCACAGGCTTGTAAAGGCCAAGGAAAATAAATCTAAGGTGGACCTATTGATGCCAAAGTTGGCAGTCAGCTGATCGTTCCTGGTTTTGACAGATGATAGAATAGGAAATCTAAGGACCAGATACAGGACCTAGATGATGCAGTGGAAGTGAGCTGGCTTCCACAAAATGTCAATCTAGGCAAGTTGGTCAGAATACACTTGCACATTTGGCCATTTCTCTTTTTAAGCAAATTGAGTGACCAGGTTTACCACTCAGAGTTCTGCCCACTGGGGTATTTCCCTTCACAACTTCCCTTCAGGGGAGCCCCCCTCCCCCAACGGGCTAAGGCGCTGCTGTTGTCCACTGCCATGTTACACCTGCACATTATGGAGCACAATGAATAAGCCAGGCACACATTTTTTATTCCTTAATTGATTGATTAGAAGGAACTCTCTGTGAGGCAATAGATGCAGGCTTAGAGAGTGATAGTACTGTGGTAGGAGAGATGACCATAGGTATTTGGACCACTTCATGAAGCTCACTCTTCCTTGATCTCTTCTATAACAGTTCCTTTGAATGATGGAGCGCTGCTGTGAAAATCCAAATTTATAATTCTCTGGATCAGAAAACATTGTTAATTATGGGCAGCTCAGAGTGGGCTTGGTGGGTGTTCAGTCTCCACTAGGGTCCAGTAACAGGCCCAAATCTATTTTTCAAAAGGGGGTCATTGTCTGCAGAGTATTTGATTGCTTTGCTTCAAAGTCTCAAAGGTATTCACTTTGAGTAACCAAGAGGAACTTGAAAAAGTCTCCAAAGTGCACCTCTATCTGCCACTGACACATCAAGCATCACTGGATTGTATGAATCATATTGCTTAAATATCAGATCAGCTTGAAAGACAGCCTGGATCTACTGCAGAACTATCTCCTGCTTGGGCCCCACTAAAAGCTGACGGTGTTTTAGTCACTTGATAAATAGGCCAAAGTGGTTGTTGTTTGGTGACATCAAATTGGTTCCAACTCATAGCAAGTCAATCAGTAACAACACTATTCAGTTCTGTGCCATCTTCACAATTGTTCTTAGGTTTGAGCCCATCAATGCATCCACTGTGTCAATTCATCTTGTCCAAGGCCTTCCTCTTTATCGCTGCCCCCTACCAAGCACGGTGTCCTTTTCTAGTGACTGATCTCTCCTGAAAACATGTCCAAAGCCTGCGAAGTCTCACCATCCTTGTTCTAAGGAACTTCCTGATTGTACTTTTTCCAGGACAGATTTATTTATTCTTTTAGCAGTTCATGGTACTTTCAGAAGCATCATAATTCAAATACATTGACTTTTCTTTTTGGTTTTTTATTCCATGTCCAACTTTCGCATGCATTTGAGGTGATTGAAAATACCATAGTTTGGGTCAGGCACACCTTAGTTCTCAGAGTAGCAACTTTCCTTTAAAGGAGGTCTTGTGCAGTAGATCTATCCAATGTGATACATCATTTGATCGCTTGACTGCTGCTTCCATAAGCATTGATTGTGAAACCAAGGAAGAAAAATTCCTTCACAACGTCAATATTTTCCCCATTTATCATGATGTTATCTATTGATCCAGTTGTGAGGATGTGGGTTTTCTTTACATTGAGTTGAAATCCATAATGAAGGCTGCAACCCTTGATCTTCAGCAGAAAGTGCTTCAAGTCCTCCTCACTTTCAGAAAGCCACTGATTCTGTCGCTGGCATGTCACAAGTTGTAAATAAACACTCCTCTAATCCTGACACTCATTCTTCTTCATACAGTCCAGATTTCTTGATTACTTTCCCAGACTACAGATTGAATCCGTATGGTGAGAGGATATAACCCTGACATTTCTTAATTTTAAACAATCCAATCTTCCTTTGATCTGTTCTCATAACTGCCTCTTGATCCATGTATAGATTTTGATTTAACACAATTTTGGAATTTTCATTCTTCACAAAACTGTCCATAATTTATTAAGATCCATGCAGTCGAATCCTTCTCTGTTTCCAACTTGTACATTTGAATAAGCAATAAATATCAATGCATCTTGAGTGTATGTTTGAATAATTTCAGACTGAAAAGTAATATTTTTCTATTTCTGTATTACTAGCATTCATAGTTGTTGCATAAATTTGATTAATAGTTGTATTAGCTGGATTTTCTAGAAGTGATAGATATAATCATATCAAAGACAGATTCATACTTTAAGATATATCTTGAAATGTCATTTTTGGAAACGAATGCCATACATTCCTCCTGATTGTGTCATTCCTAACATGATAAAATATATGATTTTCTGATTTAGAATTGGCAACATCAATTCCTTTTTAGCTCATTAACACCTACAATATTAATCTATTTGTGTTCCATTGCACTTATGCTACTTACTAACTGACTGGGAAATACCCATATTTGTACCCATTTCAAAGCTAGGTAATGTAGCAGAATGCTCAAATTATAAAACAACATCATTAATATCAGAGGCAAACAAATTTTGCTGAAGATCATTTAATAAGGTGTGTTAGGTGGGGTTCTCTAGAAGAACAAAACCAGGACACTTACATATACATAGAGAGAGAGATTGATACAGCATGAAGGAATATAACAACTAATTAATCCAGACAGCAGGACAGAGGGCTCAGTTCAACTCACTTCCGTGGAACACCTAATATACTGGAAGTACTTCAACTCGTGAGGGCTGTAGGGTCCAAGGTCAAGGAAGTAGCTGAGTCTTCCCTTGGGCAATCAAGGCAGAGTCTGCCCACAGGCAGCGAACAGCAGGGCAGGTCACCAACAGCTCAGCAGCTCAGGAGCTTAGCAAAGCATGCCCGGATGAAATATTGAACTCAAGCAATGCAAGACAACAGCATCCACCAGCCTCAAGCTCAAGCGCTGTACACACCAGAAGCGTGGTGAAGCAGGTCCCAAAGGAACTTTAAGCTCTAGTGATTGATCCACGGGTTGACTGTCCCACAGGGAGTCTAGCTCACAGGCAGTGTAGTTGAGGCAGAGACTAGCTAAAGCAGCTGCACGCTGGTCTGATCACCAGAGAGCAAGAGAGAGGGGGATGGAGCTTGCCAAGCCATTTATCTCTTCGCCCTCCAATCAAATTGCTACTTGATTAATCTCACATGTTCCTATTGGTCAGGTTGGCACAATAAACCTACCTCTCATCAACAGTTGCGGTAGTAAATTTACAGGGAGCTGCCAGAAATTCAGGCCAGATTCAGAAGAGGATGTGGAACAAGGAATATCATTGCCGATGTCAGATGAATCTTGGCTGCAAACAATACTTGGAGGATGTTTATTTGTGTGTTTTCAACTAAGGTAAGTCATTCGACCGTGTGGATCTTAACAAACTATGAATGACCTTGAGAAGAAGGGGAACCCTAGACACTTCATTCTGTTCGCGCAGAACCTGCAGAACGTGTACATGGATCAAGAGGCCGTTGTGTAAACAGAACAAGGGCATACTGCATGGTTTAAAATCGAGAGGTGCGAATCAGGGTTGCATCTTTTCACCATGCTTTTTCTATCTGTATTCTGACCAAATAATCAGAGAAACTGGTTTACATGAAGAAGAATGTGGGATCAGAATTTGGGGATGGTTTATTTGTTCCTAAATCTGTGATGTTTAGCCTTCAGAAGAAATTATGACTCAATGTAAAGAAAATTAAAATCCTCACTGGATCAATATATAGCATCATGATAAATGGAGAAGAGATTCAAGTTGTTAAGGATTTTGTTTTATTTGGTTCCACAACTCATGCTCATGGAAGCAGCAGTCAAGAGATCAAGTGATTCATCACATTAGATAAATCTGCTGCACAAGATCTCCTTTGAAGTATTGAAAAGGAAAGATACTAATTTGAGAATGAAGGTGTGCCTGAGCCAAGCCATTTTATTCTCAATTGCCTCAGATGCATGTGAAAGTTGGACAATGAATAAAGAAGACCAAAGAAAAGTCAATGCATTTGAATCATGGTACTTCTGTAGAATATTGAAAGTCCCATGAACTTCCAAAAGAACAAATAAATCCGTCTCGAAAGAAATGCAACCCGAAAGTTCCTCAGAACAAGGATGGCTTTCAGAAGAGACCAGTCTCTAGAAAAGGACACCACGCTCGGTAAAGGAGAGGGGCAGCAGCAAAGGGGAAAACCCTGAAAAATGAATTGACACAATGGCTACCTTGATGGGTTCTAACTAAAGGACAATTATGAGGATGGCACAGGGCTTCACAGTGTCTCATTCTGTTGTATGTAGAGTTGCAAAGAGTCGGAACCATCTAGATGGTTTCTAACAACAACAACATGTAGATGTTTTACTAATAAGCCTAAAGCCAATACTTCTTCAGTTGGCCCAATCAGCTTTATGTCACCAACGTAATGGACCAGTATGACATTTTATGATAGAGAAAGCAATCAAGTTCCTTGAGGCCAAATTTATGGTATAGGACCAGATAATTTATATAAACAGAGGAATCCTTTTGAAAGTTACCTTTGCTAGCCCAAGGCAAACTGTTTCTGGTGTTCCTTCAAAACCAGAATGGAGAAAAAGGCAATGGCCAGATTAATAGCTTGGAACTAGGTGCTAGAAGTATTTATTTTCTCAGGTAGTGAATCCACATCTGCAACAGCAGCTGGAATTAGAGTCACCACCTGGTTAAGTTTATGATAATCTACTGTCATGTTCCGTGAACCATCTGATTTTTGCATGGCCTAAATACCAAAAATAAATAAATGAGTAAACTCTGAGTTGATTCTTCTTATTGCTACCTTATAGGATGGGGTAGAACTTCCATTGTGTGTTTCTGAGACTGTAAATCTTTACCGGAGTAGAAAGCCTCATCTTTCTCCTTTTGAGTGGCTGATGGTTTCGAACTGCTGATTTTGTGGGTAGCCCAACTCCAAACTACTATACCACCAGGGTTCCTCACACAGGCCAAAGCGGCAAGTTTAATGAAGATATGGTGGGAATCACCAACCCTTCATTTTCCAAGTACTTGATGGTGGCACAAATCTGAAATAATATCAGAAATGCTGTATTGCTTTTGGTTTGCTATTTTCTTTGGCAGGGCAGTGATAATGGCTTGATTTGGCCTTTCCTATCATAATGACCTTAATTCCACATTTCAGGGATCCAATATGGTATTTCTGCCAGTTATGAGTATGTCTATTCCAATAATATAATCCCTGAAACTGGGGAAATTACTAAAGGACGCGTTCAGAAACCCACAAGTGGTCACTGTGAGTCAGCACTGACTCAATGGCAGTGAGTTGAGTTATAAGCATATGGATTCTAAAGCAGGTGAAAGCAGTCTAACTGGAATAGCCAGAATACAGAGCCACAACTCCTCAATCAACTCACAGACTTAAGCCCGTTTACAGACTGACAACCCTTTGAATCAAGGAGAAACCAGGTACCTTTGATGAAGGATTCCACACCACCTCCAAAAGTTTGCACTGTCTTTCTCCCTGCTTTCCCCAAAGGGATCTATTTGTGGATCCATCAGTTTATCCTGATAAATCCACTCAACATGCTAATTTCCATAAGTCTTTGGATACTTTCTTCTATGGTAATTCTGGTACTTCAATCTAATGTAGGCCTGATTTTTACTGTAGAAAAGCCAAACCTCATTGCTGTGAGGCATTGGAGACTCTCTGGACCTAACTTCTGTTTTCAAGGCATAGTAAGAGTCTCTTTTGACAGTCAGCCTCAGGTTTCAATCCATATATGAGAAATCTGTTATTGCTGAGGAGTGTGATGATTAATAAAGTCTTTGTAGCTAATAGGAGGTAAAGGTATCAATGCAATAGCAAATTCACTGAACTGTGGACTCATTCTCCTTTTCCTTGTGGCAGAAACCTGAAGCTCTCTCTCAGCTCATCAGCTATTTAATTATATGCATTTAATACCACTTTTGAAATTTATGCTTAAGATGCAAATTTTTCCAACTTTATGCATTCAATGTCATCCCTGTAAAAATTGGACCATGTTTGTCTACAGATATTGCAAAACTGATTAAAAAATGTATAGGTGGATCCTAAATACAAGAATGGATTATTCAAACAACCTGATTTTATTAATTTCTTTTTTAACAATGAACTAAAAACATCAGCCTGGTACTATCGAAAGACTGAACACATAGACAAATGGAACAAAATAGATAGCCCCAAAATAGATTCATACAAAACTAGTCAACAGATGTTTGAAACACGCCAAGGTTACTCAATTGTCTTTTCAAAGGTTGTGGGAATAATTTTATTCACATGTGCAATAAATATAACAAATCTAGCCTGAGACTGCACATAATATTTAAAAATAACTGAAGACTGATTATAGATTTATTATAAATTCCAACATGATAAAACTTATATAAGAAAACAGAATGAATCTATATGATCTTGATGAAGAGTTTGCAAATGCAGTACCAAAAGAATTATCCATTAGAGAAATCATTGGAAGTTAAATTTTATTAAATAAAAAATTTTTGCTTTGTGAATGATATTTTTAAGAAGACTAAAAAACAAATCAGAGAGAGTAAGCGAATGTCTACAAATCATGTACATATATAAAAATAGACATGCATCCAAAATAAATAAATCAATCTTAAAATTCAACAATAAGAAAATGACTCCACAAAAAAACTGGGCAAACAATCTAAACAGTATATACTCACATAGTTAACAAGCATATTTAAAATTATGAACAAATATTCTCATAAGAAAAGAGAACTTAAAATAAAAATGAAATACAACTTTGAACATACTATAAGAAAGACTAAATGTACAAAAACGTAAATCCATTGCTGTAGGCAAGGATATTAAGCAACAAACATTCAAGCACCCTGGGCAGGAATGTAAAATGGTACAGACCATTTGGAAGACAAAGCTAAATTTCATTACCGTACAACGCAGCATGCTCCTCGTTAATCACTAAAATGATTTTTAAAAGTTACATTTCTTAAACACTTGAATGTTTATAGCTTCTTTAATCACTAGCTCCAATTTTTTTTAATAAATCATTTTATTGGGGCGCATACAACTCATCACAATCCGTACATACAGCAAGCACCCTTATACATTCGTCGCCCTCATGATTCTCAAAATTCACCTTCCACTTGGGTTCCTGGAATCAGCTCATTTTCCTTTTTCCCCTCCCCCCCTCCCTCACGAACCCTTAATAACTTATAAATTATTACTCTAGCCTATCTTACACTGCCCGGCATCTCCCCTCACCCACTTTCCTGTTGCCCATCCCCCAGAGAGGAGGTTACATGTAGATCCCTGAAATCGGTTCTCCCTTTCTACACCCTCCTCCCTACCAGTGTCGCCACTCTCATCGCTGGTCCTGAGGAGTTCATCCGTCCTAGATTCCCTGTGTTTCCAGATCCCATCTGTACTGCTGTGCATCCTCTGGTCTAACCAGGTTTGCAAGGTAGAATTGGGATCATGATAAGTGGGGGGGAGGAAGCGTTCAAGAACTAGAGGAAGGTTTTGAGTTTCATTGTTGCTACACTGAACCCTGAGTGACTCATCTCCTCCCCACTACCCCTCTGCAAGGGATGTCCAGCTGTCTACAGATGGGCATTGGGTCCTATTTTAAAACAACAAAGATATTCTTCAAAAGGTGAATATCTAAATAAATTATGATGGTACATCCTTAAAATGGAATATCATTCTGTAACAAAAATGGACTATGAAGCTATGCAAAAACTTGGATGAATTTTAAGCACATACCATAATATTAAAAAACAAGTCTATAAAATTATATTCTGGAATGCTCTATGTAACATTCTAGAATAGTCAAAATTATGTACATTAAAAATAGATGGCTGGTTAACAGTGTATAGAGAAGGGGAGGATGGAGTAGATGAAACATGAATAATATCTTTAGAACTGTTAAAGTTACTCCATATTATAATTTAAAACTACATAACATACTATGCATTTATCAAATTTAAGAACATACAGCGCAAAGAATGAATATTAAATGTATTCAAATTTTAAAAAAATATAATTTCGGAGTTTTAAAGGTTCCTAGAGTATAATGCAGATGATTGCAGAAACTATGTAACTATGTTAAAAATGCATGAAATAACTTCATTAAACATAATAGAATGAAAAGTCCTGATGGAAATGAATAGAGACTGTGAAATAATAGGACCTCCTTTGACACAGCAGGTTAAGCATTGGTTGCTAATTAGGAGATTTGTGATTCAAAACCATCAGCAGTTCTGAAGCTGCAGAAGAAGAAGATGCCATCTGTCTCTGTAAATATTTACAACCTGGAAGCCTATGAGTAGTGCTTTTCTGGCTGACAGCGCCATCGGGAGTCAGAATTGACTTATAGGTGTTTTTTTGTTTGTTCATTTTGTTTTGTTCGATTTTTTCATAAGGAAAAATATCTGTGCAAAAATACATTCCCCGTGTGATAAAAAATTAGTTGACAATTCTCCACCCATTATATCACTTTTATTCTAGAACTGGAGAAGCCCTAGGGGCGTAATGGATTACTACTGGATGCTAACCTAAAGGTCAGCATTTCAAACTCCTTAGGGAGAATGATGAAGCGTCTGCCCCCATGAAGATTTTCAGACCTAGAAACTAAGGAGCAGCTTCTGCTCTGTCCTATATGGACACTATGAGTCAAAACGGTGGTGGATACATTGGAATTGAACACGTAATAAGTGGATACAGAATGGTGACTGCCAGATTGCTCACTGAGGGAGTGGAAGGTTACATTTAAGTCAGGGGATCCAAGTGATAATGGATTAGAGTTTGAATCATCTCTATAAATTCATGTAACATAATATACCATAACAATATAACAGAAAAAGTATATACAGATATATCTATAGTCTTCTGTATGCATTTCTGCACTATATACATAACGTACCTGAAAATCTATTCTAAAATGGAAAACTAAGTTTTTAAATGTGTATGCAGCAACAACAATGCTGGAGAAGCGAAGAGAGATTGGAGCCCTCACACAATGTTCTAAGACTGAACACTGGTAGAACCACTGTGAAAACAGTATGGTGTTTCTTCAGACAATGAGGAATAGAAATATCATATAACTAAGCAATCCCTCTATTTGGTATACAGTCTAAGAAATAAGGAAAGTAGTATGGGCAGATATATGCACACTCATGTTCATCACAATACTATGCACAATAACAAGAAGATGGAAACAACTATCAGTGAAAAGTGGGTAAATAAACTGTTAGAAAATGTTAGCTCTGTTGACATTTCCTCCTTCAGATTTGGTTATATCTTTTCCACTCCTATGAACACAGATGTTGGTATGTTTCTTCCATGTGGGGTAAGTTGACATCTCACTTAGATACCTGCTTGTTTGAAAACAAGTCTTGAAGACCCAAGTCACTACTCATTCTAATTGTTGGGCACCATCCAATTTCTTCACCACACTTTGCACCCAAATCTTTCATGTTTTCTTTATGAGGAAGTGTATTGAGCAGGACCATGTCATAAGATCTAATTTCTCTTAAATTGGAGCTAGGATTAAATTCAAGCCCAAAATCCATTCCTAAATCTCTGTTTTCTATCCGCCTCGGGCTCACCTTGAGCAATATCTTTGTTATTTTATGGTAGAGAATCTTTATCGATCATCTCCCTGGAGCATAAGGCCCTTCTGTTTATAATGTCATTGATTAAGCCCATATATTTAAAACAGAATTGGGAAATGAAGCTAACTGAAAATCATAACACATGAATTACTGACTTGCTCAGATCAAGTCCTCACGTGCTTGGACATGATTTATACAAACAATAGGAGCTGGTGGTCAAGCAAAGCTTACAATAATATCCACTGACAATTTCAGATATAATCTGCCAGAATAATATATATCTTAGTAAATCAAGTATGACATTCGTCTGTCTGTCAACAGATCTAGATACTGTTGGTATGACTGTTCTCAGCTTCATCCATCATGCTCCTTGTAATTTCAGCCATAAGTCCTCGGAGAATAGGTGTGTTTGAGGTAAAGCCGAGTTCACCTACTGGGGTTTTCACATCACATCCCTAAAATAAACCTCCAGTGATTCCCTTCTGATCACAAGTGAGAAGTGGGAATATCCTCATTTTCAGAAAGAGTATTAGAGAGATGATTATAGTAGATTAAAATGATAAATCTGACCTAAATGGTTACAAATTTGGGGATTTGATCTCCCTTTGGACGCGCTTTGAGGTTGTTCTGGTTTTAAATATTTTCTGGTTATTTTCTCCCAAATTGGGACTTTTCTATGCTTATCTATTTTGCTATTGTTGGTTGCATTCCTGAATCTCTGTTGTGTATCTGTCTATGTTTTTTGCTTTATGAAACCCAGGCTGGATGAATCTATAGACAATTACTAGAAAGGGTTTCTAGGGAGTATAGCAGGGGAATGTGGAGGTAATGAGGAGTTGATAGCAAGGCGTATAAGGAAGAAAATATTTTGAAAATGAATGTGGTAGCAATTGTACAACACTGGTTTTGATCCATAGACCAAAGGGAATGCTACACATCATTAAAGAACGATGATGGAACTGTGAAGTACCTCATGACGTGGGTGGATTTGAAGAAAATCAGGCTGAGTTAAATTAGTCAATCACAAGAGGACAAATAGTATATAAGATGTTTGTTATGGAAAAAATAATCAACAAAAGATCTTCATATCCAAAGACAGAGACTCTGATGACTACCAAGGGTAAGAGAAGAAAAGAAGTGGAGAGTTTTATCAGAAACAGGTGTTAACATAGGTGAAGTTAAAGCTAATAGCCTGTAAGGGTGATATAGGCCAAGAGGGAAGTGAGTAGAGGGAATGGAGCATTGGTGAGTTCGAGAAATTGTTTAGGTGTTTTAATGTAAATCTGATGATGTGATATATATATTCCGGACGATAACTCCAGGTGTGCAGTGAGGACTAGCGTGCACATACGTGTCCTACTACTGATGTGCTAGTTGTACACTCATTTTTGACAGCCTGTGATGTACAGTCCTTAGATCTGAAGGAATGATTGCGATTGAGAGCATGAAAAGACTTAAGTCCTTCTGCTAATGCTAATTTATTTTCTTCGTCTCCATAAGTTGTTTTCTGAAAAAATTCCTGTATTTTGGAGGAAGATGCAGCAGTATTTAAATATCTTTTATGTTTCTGTGTTTCCAAGTGCTTTAAAATATCATTCTTTCCGCTGTGCGAAATAGAAAATTCACCATTACATTTCTCACATTTTACCATGTAATCACTTGCTTTTTTTTAGTAAAAGTAAATTCACTTTATAGATCATCATTTAAATTGCATCCTCTTTTCTTACTCATTATGTTAAAAATCTAAAAATATTAATTTAAATAAATTAAATTAATTTGATATGAAATATTTTTAAAATTGTTTTAATTCTATATTTCTTTCTAAATAATAACAATACTAGCTTGTATTATTGTTTCTCTGTATTTGCCATAATGTAAGTCGTGTCACTTTGAAGGCCGGCGCTAGACGTTTTGCCGCCACTATAAAATATAAATAATACGAGTACTATTCAATACAATTTATGTATTTACAAAATAAATAAATAAATTGCTTGCCTAAATTATCTGAATAGCTGATTTGTTGACATCACTTGTGTAACTAGCACTAGCACACAGTACGATGTGTATCGTCTGAGAGACAGTTACAAAATGTTTTCGTCATTGCCAATGCCAAAAAATGCCATTGATCATTAAGTCCAAACAATGGTGGTCAAATTCTAACAACTGATCAACAATGTGAGCTTTGATAAGCAGTTTTCGATAAGCAGTTCTCAACAATTATTTATTATTAAAGTTTAACATTATAAAAACAACAAAAATAATATAAAACTCATATCCTGGCGAAATAGCCACATGGCAGCCAAAACTGAACATTCCCTCCCAGTTCTCCCGCCGTTCCCTAGCCTGTGGTGCATTCTTTCCAAAAATCAGGACTTTTTAAAAATGCCGTGAAACGCGGGACTAATTGTTAGAAATCGGGAGTGTCCCGCCAAAAGCGAGACTTCTGGTCACAAGGAACCAATAGAAAGGTCTGCAGGACCAGCCCCAATCCTGACTATGTGGGCACGCCCCCGCCCTGACCCTATCCCCAACTCCTAAGAATGCAGTTCAGAGGACAACACTAGGCCTACAGCTTGGGGAGTAGGGTGCTTTGGATCAGAGCGCTTGGTAGAAAAACAAAGGGATAGAGAGGGAGGAGAGGACATCCTGGCCCACCAAGCCCCAAGGACGATGTTTGTGCTCAGAGCAGACAATGCACAGAGGACTGTAGGGCAGGCCCCCTCACGAGACATCCCTCACTGAACTGTGATGCTGTGGGGGACAGCACTGGAAACACAGTGCAGGTTCTGGCCCCACCAAGCTGGGGGGAGGCGCTGAGGGCAAGCAACACAGCAGCAGGGGGAGCAGAATGATGAAACCCCTAGGGAATACCAAAAATAGATGTGGGAGACAGTGTGGCACCCCATCAGACTCGACTGGAAAATCCTCATAAAGGTCAACAAACAGGCCTTGAACTATTTATAGGCTTTTCTATTTTTGGAAATACGGGGAAAAGTGGTGGGAGAAAGTAAGGAGGGAGGGTGTCTGTAACCAACCCTGGGACAAAAGAACAACAAGTAAACTAAAATTAATGAAAGGAAGGGTGTAGGATGCCTAGTGGGGCTCAATCAAGGGCAATGTAGCAGCAAGGAATTACTAAACCCAAATTAAGGCTGAACATGATGATGGGACAAGAGGAAAGTAAAAAGAAATAGAGGAAAGAACCAGGAGGCAAAGGACATGTATAGAGGCCTAAATATAGGCATGTACATATAAAAACACACACACACATACACAGGGAAGATATGAGCCAGTCAGGGTGCAGTATAGCACCGATGAAACACACAACTTTCCTCTAGCTCATTGTTGCTTCCTTCACACCACTATCATGACCTCAATTCTACCTTATAAATCAGATTAGACCAGCACATGCACACAGCTACAGATAAGAGTCCTCAACACAGAGAATACAGGGATAGACAAACCCCTCAGGGCCAGCAAGGAGAGTAGAGAGGGCCAAATAATGGAAAAGTGTGTGTGAGGTGAAAGAGGATGATGTAAGACATGGAAAAGATAATCTATAACTTATCAAGGGTCCATGAAGGAGGGTGGGCGGGGAAGGGAGGGGGAAGAAATGGGGAGCTGATATCAGGGATTCAAGTGGGAAGAGAATGCTTTGAAAATGATGATGGTGGCATATGTGCAAATGTGCTTGACATATTGGAGGTATGTATGGATTGTGATAAGAGATGTAAGGCCCCCAATAAAAGTATTTTTAAAAGATAATACAATTTATCCATCAACTTTTTGAAGCCATATACATATATATGCAACAAAAATATGTTAAACATTTTATCTACAGAGTCCAATGGCAATACTTATGTTGACCATGCTTATATGTTGTTCAATTATCAACATTAATTGTTCCCAAATTGTCCCCCACCTGTAAAAGAAGCTTAACATAACCCAAGATTTGGTGTACCAAGTAAACAATAATAAATGTTGGTCTCTACACAATGCCTATTTTATCTATTTCAGATAAATGCATTTATATATTTGTCCATCTGTGGACTTTTGGTAGACTTATATTACTCAGTGTGATAATTTCAAATTTTATCTATGCTAAGGTGCTTGTTAGTTAATATTTTTATTTTTTAAAGTTGTGCTGACTCATAACTTCAAAATAATGTTATAGAACAATAAATATCTACTTGATAAAGAGTTTTCATGTGTAAAGCATGTCTAAATTCACAAACGAATGGAAAAATACTGCCAGAAGGGAGACTTTTGAGAAACCATTTAGCCTGTCCATTATTTTAAATACTGGCTTGATATATTTCATTTATAATAAGTCAGTCAATTCAATCAAAATGGCTGAGCTCTTCCTGGTGTTCAAGGGAGAAATGGTGAGTGTGATTGACTTACAAAGTTCATGACTGTGTGGCAAACAATTGAAAATGCCACCAGGCCAGGCCTTCTACAACTAAAGAACTAAGTGTCCACAAGGGAGAACTGGTTTGAAAAATCAAAGCACAGTCAAGCAAAAAATGTGTTTTGCTTTTTCAGTGGAAAGTCCATATTTGTTTTTAGTTTGCTTCTAAACCTCTTTCAAAGTTTTCCTAATAAAACCCTCCTTCCCCTGTGTAAACAGAGAGCACTGTTTTGACATCTCAGTCATTTCCATAACAACAGATCATAGGAAGCAGACAGGAACTCAAGCAAAATGGCTTGAATTTTGAAACTGTTTTGAGTTACTATGAAGAATAACATGAAATTTTATCCTGCTTGTATACAAAAAACCGAACATCATTTTTGTTATTGATAATTTATTGTAAGGAAACCACTAAGGAGTCTACATGTAATGCTGCTGTATTTTTTTAAGCTTGATTTTTTTTATCTGTATACATTTTATAATCCTTCTCCCACCTATTCCTTCTCCATTCCATCCCCTTGTGGTTTCTGCTACATTTGTCCTTTAGGATGTGAATGTAACCTTATAAATATTGACACATCAATATCACTCAATGAAAGAGGTACAAATACTTCAACCTACCAGTTGCCACCCCAATGAAAACATACACACAAACTTTTGAAATCAAACTAGCTTATTAATACAAAAACTCTAGTAATGGGCCAATTGTTTATATTTTAAAACTTAAATATAAAAACGCATTATGAAAAGAAAATATTGAGTTCATATAATGCTTGATTGCATAACTTATTCTCATGAATTGCCTATATTAGGAAGAGCATGGTTGTTTAGAGTATTGACAGATTGTAGTCCCAATCCCACACCTGAAATTTTTAGTAATAACTATATTGAACAGAGGAAAAGAATCAGTTCTTAAAAGGCATTATATATTGGCTCCACCACGTAAGATTATAAGAATGAATAAAATGAGGTTCTAATTTTAAGCATCTGAAACAGTATTAGGCATTCAAAAATAACACTTGATGTTAATATACTCCTAGCCACCTTCACAATGACAAGTAGCCAATCTAGATATCCTGACCTGAAATGAGAATAGAATCATTTGGTAAGTGAACATTTTATATATCATACTTAAATATGGAATTTTACTGACCTTGGATAGCTGACTTTATCACCCCAAGTCTAAAGTAGATGCCTTTCTCTGTAGTGCAAAGTGGAGGATTAAATCAGGTGTCTATCAGACACATTCTGTCAGATGATGCTTCCAAAGAAAGGACCTGGTTTATCAAGAGCCAAGGAGTTGCAACAATTCCAAGTAATAGAGCCAACACTACCAGAATAGTGAAGCTATGATTCAATACTTGGTAGTAGCTTGTATAAGTGAAGAAGGCAAATGCTTTATATAAGTGGCATGCTTTCAGAATGTATTGGCTGACCCAGGTTTATGCACAGGTTGTCACAGATAAAAGTTTAATTATGAGAAGAAATTAATATTCAACCAAATGTATAAGGTTAAAATATTCTTTTCTCCTTCATAGAATTCTGGATAAATCATTTATTATGTCAGTGAAGATAAAGAAAAATGTCCAAGTCTCCCAAGTGTTGTTGTCAGTAGTAAATAATGTTGGTTGATTATGCATAAAAGAAAAATCAAGGTTTATAACATCTTGGAATACATACAACATCCTCTGAATGAGAAATGGAAGGTATTAAATCATTGATTTTGACATTGTACAAAAAAAATATTCAAGGAGACCTTTTCATTTGATGGGCTTCTATCCAATTTATTTACTTGATTGTATTTTGGCAACAGTGATCTCTATGGTGTAGCAGATAAAGCCATTCAAGAGGAACTCAGCTCCCAGTCTATATTATAAATTAGTTTTAGTTCCTGCTAATTCTTTTATATTTTGGGTAGAGGAGCCTCATAAACTTTGTCCTGTGATTCTCTGGTTTGTCTTGTGAGCCATAGAGGTAAGCTGAGAAAAGGGAAACCAACTTTTATAGTATTGATCTCCATAAAATCTATTCAATTTATGTAAGGAAAATAACATGAGTGAGTTGATGGTAGCACTAATTTTTTTCACATTGTTATCAATTGAAGAGAGAAATAGGCAAGAGCTGATTTTGCAGGGGGAACATTTAGTTTCTATAAACATACAGAAAAAATACACTAAGGATAGAATACGTATTCCTATTTTAATTCTGCTTTCTCTATTTTAATAGGCCAACTATAAGTACTGGGTGGAGCAAAGAGTTAAGAACTCATTACTAGTCAGTTAAAATCCACCTAGAACCTCTCTGAAATTCTGACGATCTACTGCCAGTGGAACACACCCTGGTCCGCCAAGTGCTGAGGACGGTATTTCTGCTTAGAGCAGCCAAAGCACAGAAAGGAGCATAGGGCTGGCTCCCCTATAAGACATGATATCCCTCACTGACCCATAGTGCTACCGGATAAAACACTGGCAACACCGAGCGGGACTTGCACCCCGATCTGACGCCAACACAATGAGGTGAAACACTAAGAGCATGCAAGAGAACAGCAAGCAGAACAGAGCAATGAAATCCCCAGGGGATTCCAAAAATATACTTTGGGGCCAGGGCGGGACACCCCATCATATTCTACCAGAAAACACTCCTAAATGTCAACAAACAGACCTTGAACTATTTACAGGCTTCTCTCTTTTTAATCATTGTTTTTGTTGTTGTTGTTTTGTTTTGTTGCTTTGTTTTGCTCAGTCATGGTTTTTGTGCATATTATAATCTCTGCAGTTCTATCTAGAGAAGATAGGCAGGATAAACAATCTGGAGGAGAAAGCAAAAGGACTGGCCAGAGGGGAAGGCAAAGGAGGGGAAGTGGGTGTTAACAAACCCAGGGACAAGGGAACAAGTGATCCAAAATCATTGGTGTAGGTGGCCTGGAAGGGATTGGTCAGAGTCAATATAACCAAGAGGAATTGCGTAAATTCAAATGAAGGTTGAACATGATAGTGGGGTAAGAGAAAAGTACAAGGAAATAGAGGAAAAAACTAGGAAACAAAACACATTTATAGAGGGCTAAATACAGGCATGTACATATGTAAGTATATTTATATATTATGATGGGGAAATAGATCTATGTGCATATATTTATAGGTTTAGTAATAAGGTAGCAGATGGAAACTGGGCCTCCACTCAAGTACTCCCTCAATCCAAGAACACTCTCTTCTATTAAACTGCCATTACATGATGCTCACCTTCCCAACACGATCTCTGAATACAAATGTGTCCATAAGCAGATGTGGAAAAGATAGCTGATGATGCCCAGCTATCAAAAGATATAGTGTCCTGGGTCTTAATGGCTTGAAGGGAAACAAGTGGGCATCTAGCCCAGAAGCAACAAAGCCTACATGGAAGAAACACACCAGCCTGTGTGATCACAAAGTGTTGATGGAAGCAGGTATCAGGCATCATCTGAACAAAAAATCATGTCATTGTGAATGAGGGGGAGTATGGACTGAAGATCCAAAGCCCATCTGCAGGCAACTGGACATCCCCTTACAGAAAGGTTGCGGTGAGGAGATGAGCCAGCCAGGGTGCGGTATAGCACTGATAAAACATACAACTTTCCTCTAGTTCTTTAATGCTTCCTCCCTCCACTATCATCATCCCAATTGCACCTTACAAATCTGCCTAGACCAGAGAATATACACTGATAAAGATAAGAGCTGGAAACACAGGAATCCACTGCAGATAAACCCCTCAGGACCAATAGAGATGAGCCATACCAAGAGGGGAAGGGGAAGGTGGGCGTGTAAGGGGTAACCAATCACAATGATCTACATATAACCCCCTCCTTGGGGGACGGACAACAGAAAAGTATGTGATTGGACAGACAGGGTAAGACATAAATAATAATATTTTATAAATTATCACAGGTTATTGAGGGTAGGGAGGGAGAAGAAAAATGAGCTGATATCAAGGACTCAAGTAGAAAGAAAATGTTTTGAGAATGAAGATGACAACAAATGTACAAAAGTGCTTGACACAATGGATGCACGTGTGGATTTTGATAAGAGTTGTATTAGCCCTTAATAAAATGATTTAAAACTGAGAGAGACCAAAAAATTAAAAAGAAGAAACAAAAGCTTTCAAGGAATTTCCAATTAAAAATACATTGGTTCTCCGTGTTGAATCCACTCAATGGAAACTGATTTAATACAGTTGCTTAACAATAGGTATCCAATAGAAGACATTTGTCAAATATTACTTTGTAACAACACAAAAACTGTGTATAGTGTGTGTAAGATTAAAATGGTAGATAAGACCATCTTTCTCAAGTCTCAAAAAGATTACAGGCAGGTTGTAGGGAAGTGGATCTAAATCAGGCAGAAGGGTTGTAAGATTATTTCAAACATGACTGTATGCTCAGAGGATGTAATTATCAAATGTGCTGATAGAATCTGATTGGACTATTGGCCATGGAAAATGATCAAATTCTGACAGATGGCAGTAGGGTGGGAGAGGATCATAATAGTTGGAGAGGAAACCAAACTGCAGCACACAGGACACAAAGGAAAATTTTACAGAATGTGAAAGCAAACAAATGAAAGCAAATTCCAAATTAAAATGCTGGTACAAATACTAGGTTAAAGATTCAACTAGTCATTAACTTAATGTGTAAGAGACAAGTCAGATCAATTATCAATGGTATAGATGAAAGGATTAGTGTCTAATGTTCTCCTTTGGGCATTACGAAATCTTTCCTGATTTTCGCTCTCCAATAAGTGGGTCAAGGCATCGAGTTGCCATTGTCGTATAAGCAGACTCATTGCTCACTTGAGTGAAGCTCTGGCATGCAATGTCTGTGGGAAGTAATGAGAACTTCCTTCCCAATTATCATTATTCTCTCCCTGTGAGAAAGCTTTCTTCTTCCTTGCCTGGAGCTTATGCTTGTAATTGAGTTTCCAGCAATGTCAAACAGCAAGACATAATTCCATTACTCCTGCAACTATGCTTACATATTTATCTCTGCTGATATTTTTGAGCTGCAAAGGTAGTTTGAATACAGATAAGGTATGAATATAGGTTTGTTTTTATGTGTATTACATTCTATAACAAAATGCCAATATGAAGTGTTTTTTAACCACAGATTTGATCTGTTATTAGCATGAGTTGAATCGTGTTCCACATAAAGATACATAAACCAATAATTATCTTTTACATTGCTACATCCCATGACTATTCTGGCAATCTATTAAGATAAAACATGCAAAAATTTTGTAAAATATAAAAATTTTCACCCGTGCAAGAGCAAATTATTTGCCACGGTTTGGCGATTTAGGGACAATGGTATTATTTGTTTAATAAAACACATTCCGTGTAACATTTCCAAACATAGAGAAATGTAAAACTTTTTATCATCAGTATTCATAGAGTTCAGAGTTTGCTCAGGCCAAAAAAAAAAAGTCCGTGATATTCCCAGGCTCACATAAAAAATTAAATATAAACCCGAGTTTCTGGAGATGGAAGAAGATGGCCTTTAGTAAGATTCACCCACCAAGAGTTCGCACTGCCAGACCAGAACATTGGGATACGGTAGGGTGAAGGAGATTGGGAGGCAGAGTCCTGATATTAGAATCAGGGTACTAGCCTCTGTCCTGACACCCTCTTTTTTTAAATTTCCACTGACAAAGTGAACCAAGAATGCACTAAATCACTCTAGGTTTGGCATGCTGGGCACTTGGGCACCAGTTGAAGAGCTACCTGCACCCTATTTGCCAGTGAATAGCAATTTACCCAGACTGATGCCCTAAATGGGACATAATCCCAGACATGAGGAGAACCTCTGAAACCAAGTCACAGGACCCCACACTACAGCTCCCTGCGCTGTTCGCTGCCTTGAGCTCATAGCCTGGGGATTGGGTCTGTGGGTAGCCATAGAGTTGGAATAATTGAAAAAGAAATAAGGAAATTTACCTGAATCAGGTTATGGTGTGACAGAAAATAAGTGGATTGTCACAGTCCAGGGGCGAATTCAGTTCAGGTTGGCTGAGAAGAAAACAACCTCCCTGATCAGCTGGTTCTCCTCCTCTGGGAGTCAGCATAACAGCCCTCAGATCAAGGCACCCAATAAGCCCAATATAAAAAAGAGGGAAAAATTTTCATGGTAAAAACTGCAAATCCCGGGCTCATTGTTTAACTCCAAGGCAACAGGCAAAAGGAGTCCATTAACATACATTCACATAATAAAAGAGCCTGGGAGAAATAAGGGAAGAAGTTAGCTAGAGAGCTCAGAGACTATCAACAAAACAAAGACCCCTTGGACTAAGCCTCAGCCTTAAAATAACAATTCAATTCCAGCTGGCAAGGGAGGGGGTGCAAAAACACCCCCACTCTTAGCTATTAGTGCATCAGCAGTCTTGCTAGGACAAGCCCAGCTCCCCTCTTAGTGATTCTTCACACAGCTGGGGAGGTACTGCCTGCTGCAAATCCGCATACAGAACAAGACAGCTATACCAGTGAACTGCAGCTCTCAACACTCCTGCGGGAAACGCTGCCTGGCCTCTGTTGTGATCTTGCCTCGCAGGATAATTCCACCCAGGATCTGTGGGACCCTACACCAAGTGGGCACATCACCCCACTACTTTGAGACAGAGTTGGAATTCCTTCAGCCCCCCCGGTCAAGCAATCAAACCTCAGTTATCTCCTTACTTACCACTTTTTTTCTTCTCTTTTTATTCTCTCACTCTTCTATCTTTTCCACCGCAGTTGGCTTCAGCAGGTCATTTTGTTTTGTTTCTCTTTTTTCTTCTATTCTCTCTTTTTCCTCTTCTCTCCCTCTCTTAACATATGCCACTGCTGGACCATTACCCTCTGCCGAGGGCAACTCAATTCAAATACCAGGGGAAACTCCAGCCTGCCCTTGGTGGGAGCCCTTCACACCACACAAGGCAGCTGTGACAGCCCTCTCCAGTGCTCCGTGCTGCTGAGGAAACCTCTGTCAGGCCTCCAGGAGATCCTGCCAACTAGGGAAATTCCGCCCAGCACCGGTGGGGCCCTGCACTAAAAGAGAAAACCAACCTGCCATCCTGGGGCAGGCTTTAAACCCATCTGGTCCCACATTCAGGCAATCAGGGATCACCTATCTCTTTATTCTTTTTTTTTTCTTCTCTCTTTCCCATCACAGTCAATCTTAGTGATCACAGTTGTGGTTTCCCCTTCTTTCTCTTTCTTTTCTTTTTCTTTCTTTCTTTCCCCTCTCTTTTTAATCTTCTCCTTTTGTTAGGTTTCTCTCTCTGGCCTAAATTCCAACCTCAGTCCTTGGCTCCACGGGAGAAAGATTTCACGCCGAAGCCGGGCTCGTGATCCAAGTGAATTTAATGAAAGTTCAAAGAAGCATCAGGTTTTACGTGGCACCCATAGGATTCCTTTGACTATGCGGCCTGGCAGAGACTGCTCAGGACACGCAAGGATCTCTCCCCTCCCACGGAGACGACCAGACTGCACAAGTAAGTCAAGACAAAGACCCCTCTCCCTCTCACTCCCTGCCTTTTCAAGGGTTCCCGGGGGAGGCGTGGTGAATGACCCCAGGTCGATCCCATTGGCTGAATTGCAATCACCTGGCCCAGATGGGCTGCTCCAGGTGTAACGCCCATCTGGGCCCACCGGCGGGAAAATCCAGCTTTTGTCCTTTGCTGGCTCTCCTGGGCATGCGTAAATGGACTTCCCAATTCCCTAGGCTAAGCTACCTAACACTTTCTTTACTCTTTTCTATTTCTCTTTTCTCCCTCTCTTACTTTCCACATGCCATTGCTGGTTTCCAGCCCCCTACCCTCTACCTAGGACATATCTGCCCACGCAGTGGGGAGAGCTACAGCCTGCCCCCTGTGAGAGTGCTGCACACAGCATTAGGCAGTGATACACACAGCATGGCACGAGTGTCCGCTATCTCTTTGTTTTTCCTTAGTTTTTCTTTCTTTCCTTCTTCTTTCACTTTTTCTTCTTTTCTCCTCTGCTTCTATATCTTCACTCATTCCTGCCACATTCTCAGCAGATCCACTTTTCCTTTTTTTCTTCTTTGACTGTTTTTAACTTTATTTTTCTTTGCATTTTTTGAGTGGGTATTTGTTTGATATTTTTGCTCATGTTGTTGTTTTATGCTTACCCTCTTTTTCTTATTATTCCACTCTCTTTCCTTTCATAAGCCACTACCAGCTTCCAGACCACTCTCTGCCACCTAGGGCAACCCTGATGGCCCAGTTAGGGGAGCTCCTGACCACATTGTTTATTTTACATACAGCTGGGGAAATCAAGCCCATCATCTACCATACCACAAGAGGCTGGGGAATTTCCCCTTCAAATGACTTGGAGAACTCCAGCCTACAGACTGAGCCCCTACAAGTAACTTGGGGATCTCCTGCCCACCAACAGTGGTGCTCCACCTTACTGTGGGAATATCCGCCCAACTTATATGGCAATCTCTCTGACTAGGGTAATTATGCCTGCTATCTATGGTACTCTACACCAAGGAGGGTACACACACATGCCCTCTGCAGCACTCCAGTTGAAGAGGGAAACACCACACAACAACTAAGGTTCTCCAAGCACTGTGAGACAAATCACTATGGCTTACATAGAGATCAGCCAGTGAAACACCACCCTCCTGGGCCCACAACCATCTGACCAGTGTCCCATGAGAGCACTACCCAACTCATGATCCAAATAGTGGAATACTGGTCGGGTAGGGTAAGAGTGAAACCACAGTAAGATACATTGGCAGCTACCTACAGGTAGTTCATGAAAGCACTCATATAAGTGCCTCAAGAGAGCCCAGTGCCATTCAACTATGGAAGATGGCTCTGGGATACTCTAAAACAACATGTAAAGAGCATCCAGCCACAATAGACTCAACAAAAAAACAAGTGAAAGAGAAGAAAATGCCAATAGAAGTCCTGAAAATAATGATGTGACTAGAAGAAGCAGATATTGACCTGCCACAGAAAAAAATTTTCAGAATGCTGCTTGGAGTCATACAGGATTTGAGGGAACAAATACAGAAAAAGGATGAAAAGATAGAGGAGATAAAGGCAAGGGAGCAAAGGGACATACAAGAGCTAACAGATGAAATGACAAAAATCCAGTGGTAGATTAACAGACTTTGCCAACGCACTTGAGGAGGCAGAGAATCACACTTGAGGAGGCAGTGACCTAGATGATAACCTAACAGGACTCAACAAATGGGAAAAGCAGTCAAATAAGACAACCAGAGGAGCTGAAGAAAATCTGAAAGCCAAGTCTGATGCTATGAAGAGGAACGATATTAGAATAATTGAAGTACTATAACAAGACACAACAAAGAAATCAAAAGTGAAAATAGGGAGGGAATTCTTACAGGAAAACTTCCCCAGCTTAATAAATGAATACTAGGAAACCATTCAGGAGACTGAAAGGACACCAACCAGACTGAATCCCAAGAAGAAGCCGCCAAGACACATAATAGTTAAAATATCCAACTATGAGGAAAAGGAGAAGATAATAAGAACAGATTAGGAAAAAAATAGTCACTTATGAAGGTACCCAAATAAGAGTATGTTCAGATGTATCAGCAGACCCAATGAAGAAGAGGAGTAAATGGAATAACATATTCCAAAATTTGATGGAAAATAACACAAAACCAAGAATAGTATACCTGGTCAAATTACCTATTAAGATAGATGAAGAAGTAAGAGTCTTCCCAGACAAGGAAAAACCTTAAAGAATACATAAAAAGACACTCAGCCCTTCAAAAGATGCTTACTCACCCAGTATGGGCAGAAGATCAACACTCACCAAGTGCAAATAAGAGACCATCACATAGAACAACTCCACGCATAGGGCAACAGAGAGAATACAGCCCCCAAGATAAAATTGGAAAAAAGGCAAAAATGATCCACACACACAACCCAAACTGATATGTAGATAGGTGACATTGTAGAGCCCACAGGTGGATGTAATAACATTGAATATCTATGGCCTGAACTCAGGAATTGAAAGTTGGAGGCTAGCAGCCTGGCTCAGAAAACATAACCCATCAATCTGATGCACACAGGAGACACATCTCAAACTTACAGACAAAAACAGGTTGAGAATCAAAGGCTGGAGAGAAATATACCAAGCAAACAGTTCAGAGAAAAAAGCAAGGGTAGCAATCTTAATTTTTGACAAACTTGATCTCAAGTTATAAACCATAACAAGAGAGAACGAGGAGGGGCACTGTATAATGCTCAAGGAAACAGTACACCAAAACCAGTGATCATAATAAATATGCATACACAACAAGAGACCAGCGATATTTGTAAATCAAACACTCCAAAAGATGAAAAAAGAAATTACAGGCTCAGTAATTATAGTAGGCGACTTTAATACACCACTCTCTGGAAAAGAGAGATCACTGGGAAAGAAACTCAACAAAGAGGCTACAGATCTCAACAGCACAATTGGACTACTTCAGCTGAGAAACATTTTAAGACCTTCCCACCCAAATGCACATTTATTCACATTCTTTTCAGGCCCACATGGCACATACTCAAAGACAGACCACGTGCTGGCACAAAATTGAACCTGAGTAAATTCAAGCACTTAGAGTTTATACAGACATATCTCTCTGATCACTGTGCCATAAGGTTCTAAACCAACAGAAGGATGATGAACAAGGGCAAACAATTGGAGGATGAATAGCAAAAGTAGTGGGTATGAACCCAGACTAGAGATGAAATCAGGAAGTTTCTAGAAACCAATGAGAATGTAAATATGATGTAGCAAAACCTTTGGGATACAGCAAATGCATTTATTAGAAGAAGGCAAGACTCAAACCACAGCCAGACATCTGTGCTCCAGTGTTCATCGAGACAGTTCACAATTACAAGGAGTTGGAAACAACCCAAATTTCCATCAACAGACGAATAGATTAAAATTTTGGTGTACAATGGAGTACTACGCATTGCTAAAAAGCAGTGATGAATGTATGAAGCATATCGCCCCATGGGAAGAACTGGAGGAAATTATGCTAAGTGAAGTAAGCCAAGCACAAAAGGACAAGTACAACCTGAGTCCACTGAGGTAAGCTTGAAAATATTGAAAAGGGGCATAGGGAAAAAGCAACTGTATACAAACATTCCTGGGGTGAGGTCCAGGTAGTATGACAGGGGCCAGACCAAATCCGGGGGTATATGTGGTAGCCAACTCAAAAGGAGCGGGGGGAAGAAAAAAAAAGAGAGCGAAATGGGTAGCATGGGAACAAGGAATTAATCCACCCAAGTTGAGTATATTGCTTACATCTCCACAGGGAAAGAGGGACAAGACTTCAACCCAATGTTTCAAGATGTGAATGTAACATACTGTCATGAAGCAGAGAACTAGTAGAGAGGTCTGAGGTACTGGCCTCAATACCCACTATGTGAAAATCCACCCCTCCACCCTGAAGAATTTACTTCAGAGGACAGCACTGAGGATACTGCTCAGGGTGAGGGACATGTCTGATCAGAGCACACAGGAGAAAGTGAAGGGGGAGGAAGAGAGAGTGGAGCACAATTTGGCCCACCAAGCCTTGAAGATGATATCTCTGCTCAGAGCAGCCAATGCACAGAGAAAACCTTATGGCTGGCACCACTATGAGACATGACACCCCTCATTGACCCACAACCCTACAGGGGATACCACTAGAGACGCAGTGTCAGAATTGTGCCCGATCTGACCCCAGCACACCAAGGCAAAACCCCAAGGGCATGCAACAGAACAGCAAAGGGAGCAGAGCAAGGAAGTCCTGTGGGTATACCAGAAATAGACTTTGGAGCCATGGTGGTGCACCCCATCAAATTCGACCCAAAAACTCTCCTAAAGGTAAACAAACAGAACCTGAAATATTTACAGGCTTTTCTTTTTTTCTCATTGATTTTGTTGTTGTTGTCGTTTTATTTTCTTTTATTGCTTTGTTTTGGTCTTTCTTTTTTTGTGTGTATATAATTATCTCTGAAGGTCTATCTATATAAGATAGGCTGGATAAACAATCTGGAGGAGGAAACAATGGTACCAATGGTTCCAAGGGGACATGGGAGAGTGGGAAGTGTCCTTTGACACCACTATATTAAATTTAGAGATGATAGATATGCATATATATATATATGCAAACAGAGATGTGCCAAAAACTAAATCAGACTCACTGTCATCAGCCAGTATCAACTCACAGAGAACCTATAGGATAAGATAGAACTGCTTTTGAGAGTTTCTAAGACTGTAACTGTTTACCATAGTAGAAACCCCCATTTTTCTCCAGAGGAGTTGCTCCTGAGGGTTTGAACTTTGGACCTTGAGGCCCACAGTCCAACATATAATCATTATGCCACCAGTGTTCCTAGATGCATCAATGGAATTTGTTTGGAGATATATATTATTTGGATTAGATAGATATCCTGAAATCCCAACATATGGCAATTTTTTATATATCTATATACAAACCCATTGCTGTAAAGTCAATTTTAACTCGGAACTCCAATATGACAGAGAAAAACTATACCTCAGGGTTTTTAAGGCTGTAAATCTTTACAAAATCATGGTGTTTTATCTTTTTCCCACAGAGATAAGCTGGTGAATTCAAACCATAAACCTTTTTGGCATATGTATGCAGTTTAACCACTGTGTCATACATGATAAATACACACACACACACACATTCTAGCTGTTAGGCGCCACCCAGGCATGGCAAGCCTGTATACAACAGATCAAAACACTGCCAGGTCGTGTGTCATCCCCACAATTGTTCTTAAGTTTGAGCTCATTGTTGCAGCCAGCACTGTGTCCATTCATCTGATCAAGGGCCTGTCTCTTTTTATTAAGCATGTATTTATTTATTTAAATCATTTTATTGGGGGCTTGTACAACTGTTATCACAATCCATACATCCATCCATTGTGTCAAGCACATTTGTACATTTGTTGCCATCATCAATCTCAAAACATTTGCTTTCTACTCGAGCCCTTGATAGCTGATAGCTCCTTAGTTATCCCTCTTACTCCCTGGTCCCCCATCAACCATGAACCCTAGATAATTAATAAATTATTATTATTTTGTCATATCTTACACGTTTCAGTTGCCCATCCCCAGGGAGGGGGTTATATGTAGATCCTTGTAATCAGTTTTCCCTTCCTACCCCACCTTACCTCCACCCTCCTGGTATGGCCACTCTCACCCTTGGTCCTGAAGGGATCATCTGTCCTGTATTCCCTGTGTTTTCGATTCCTTTCTGTATCAGTGTACATCCACTGGTCTAGCCAGATTTGTGAGGTAGAATTGGGATCATGATAGTTGGGGGGTGGGGGTGGGCGAGCATTAAAGAACTAGAGGAAAGTTGTATATTTCATCGGTACTATACTGCACCCTGGATAGCTCATCTCGTCCTTGTGACCCTTCTGTAAGGGGATGTTCCATTGTCTACAGATGGGCTTTGGGTCTCCACTCTGCACTCCCCTTGATTCACATTGATATGATTTTTTGTTCTGGGTCTTTGATGCCTGCTATCTGATCCTATCAACACCTCATGATCACACAGGCTGGTGTGCTTCTTCCATGTGGGCTTTGCTGCTTCTCAGCTAGATCGCTGCTTATTTGTCATCAAGCCTTTAAGACCCCAGATGCTATATCCTTTGATAGCCAGCACCATCAGCTTTCTTCAGCATATTTCTATGCACCCATTTTGTCTTCAGCGATTGTGTCAGGAGGGTTAGAACTAAGTGTTCTTGCATTGGGGAAGTACTCCACTTGAGTAGAGGCCCAATGTTCATCTGCTACCTTGATACTTAACATATAAATATATGAATTTACATATGTACATGCCTGTATTTAGACCTATATAAATTCCCTTTGCGTCCTACTTCTTTCCTCTATTTCTCTTTACTTTCCTCTTGTCCATAATCAAGTCCAGCCTTCATTCAGGTTTCAGTAGTTCCTCATTGTTACATTGCCCTCTACCCTCCTTATCTATTTTAGATCACTTATTGTTCCCCTGTTCTTGGGATTGTTAACACTCACTTCCTTTCCCCACCTCCCCTCTCCCATGTCCCCCCAACCATTGGTTCAGTTGTTTCCCCTCTGAATTCTTTGTCCCACCTATCATTTTAGATAGACATGCAGAGACAATAATAAGCGCAAAAACAAGGCAAAGCTAAACAACAAAAGAAAACCAAAATTTAAACAACAACAACACAAAAACAATGACCAAAAAGAAAGGAAAAGAAAAGAAAAAAGACAAAATAAACCGTTCCAGGCCTGTTTGTTGAACTTTAGGCGCATTTTCCGTCGAATCTGATGGGGTGCCATGCCCTGGCCGCAGTGTCTAATTTTAGTATTCCCCGGGGACTTCATTGCTTTGCTCCCCTTGCTGCTCTGTTGCAAGCCCTCAGTGTTTCGCCCAGGTGGGTGTGGTGGGATCAGATCAGACACAATTCCCACACTATGCCTCCAGCGTTGTCCCTTATAGCTGTATGGGTCAGTAAGGGACATCTTATCTTGTGGTGGGGCTGGCCCTATGGTTCTTTCTGGGCATTGACTGCTAGAGCAGGAATATCATCCTCCAGGCTTGGTGGGCCAGGTTGTGTTCTGCTCTGTCTCTTTCCCTCTTCCTTTGCTCCTATGTACTCTGATCAGATGTATCCCTCTCTCTGAGCTGTAGTGTCAATCAACTCTGTTGTGCATTCTTCACGGAAGGTGGAAGGGGGGTGTTGTTTATGAAGTTGGGATTGGGTCTGGCCTGCAGACCTCTCGATTGTTTCCTGCTTTGTGCCGGTTCGTTGCATTCACGTCTTGACACACCGGGTTGTAATCTGGTCCTTCTCTCCATCTCCTGTGGAGATATAAACAACACCCTCCCCTTGGGTGGATTAGTGCCCTGTTCCCCTATTACCCATGTCTTTTTTACCTTTCTTTCCCGCTCCTTTTGAATTGAGTGCCTATGTATCCCCGGATTGAGTCTGGCCCTACTATACTACCAGGACCTCAACCCAGAAATTTATGTATAGTACCTTTTTCCTTATGCCTCTTTTGCATGTTTAAGCTTACTTCAATTGACTCGTATTTGTCCTTTTGTGCTTGGCTTACTTCACTTAGCATAATTTCCTCCAGTTCTTCCTATGCAGCAATGAGCTTCGTGCTTTCATCACTGCTTTTTAGGGATGCATAGTACTCCATTGTTTGTATGTACCACAGTTTTTTAACCCATTTATCCGCTGATGGAAATTCGGTTTGTTTTCAACTCCTTGCGATTGTGAACTGTGTTACGATGAACACTGGACCACACATGTCTGGCTGTGATTTGTTTCTTCCTCTTCTGGGTGTATTCCCAGTAGGGGGATTGCTGGGTCCTATGGTAGCTCAATTTCCATCTGTTTTAGATATTGCCAAATAAATTTCCATAATGGCTGTACATAACATAACTACAGGTCCACCAGCAGTAGATGAGAGTTCCTTCCTTATCAGAGCCCACCATCACTTGTTACTTTCTGATTTTTTAAATTGGACTATCTTTGAGAGTGCTAGGTGCTATCTCATAGTTGTTTTAATTTTCATCTCTCTTATGGTTAATGATCAGGAACATTTTCTCATATGTTTATTTGCCATTCGGATTTCTGCCCTTGTGAAACTTCTGTTCAAGTCCTTTGCCCACTTCCTTTTTTTTCTTTTTTTACATTTTATTAGGGGCTCATACAACTCTAACCACAGTCCATACATATACATACATCAATCGTATAAAGCACATCCATACATTCTTTGCCCTAATCATTTTCTTTTTTTTTCCTTTTCTTTTTTTTACATTTTATTAGGGGCTCATACAACTCTTATCACAATCCATACATATACATACATCAGTTGTATAAAGCACATCCACACATTCCCTGCCCCAATCATTCTCAAAGCATTTGCTCTCCACTTAAGCCCTTTGCATCAGGTCCTCTTTTTTCCCCCTCCCTCCCCGCTCCCCCCTCCCTCATGTGCCCTTGGTAATTTATACATTGTTATTTTGTCATATCTTGCCCTATCCGGAGTCTCCCTTCCCCCCTTCTCTCTTTGCCCACTTCCTTAATGGGCAATTAGTTTTTTTTTTCTTTTCAGTAGTTAGCCGAATCCTGCAGATTTTAGTAATAAGGCCTTTGATGTGTCATTGCTAAAGATATTTTCCCTATCCATGGGCTCTCTTATTTCTTTTTTGGTGAATTCTTTCGATCCACATGGGTGTTTTATCTTCAGTATATTCCACTTGTAAATTTGTGACTCTTCTGTATTTGTGTCCTTCCCTGTCTCTTGTAGCTTTTGTATTCCCTGTGCCAAAGTTATCAGGCTTATCTGAATTCCCTCATTGATGGTCCTAATAGTTTGAGGTTTTACTTCAAGGTCTGTGATCCACCTTGAGTTTGCTTTTGTGCATGGATTGGAGTAAGGGTCTTGCTTCATTTTTCTTCAGGTAGATATCCATTTTATCTAGCACCATTCATTGAAGAGGGCATCTGCTTCCCATTAGATATTTTTTGGGCCCTTATGAAAGAACAGTTGCCTATATACTGATGATTTCATTTTTGGGTTTTCAGTCCTTTCCATTGGTCTGAGTATCCGTCATTATTCCAGTATCATGCTGTTTTGACCTATATAATAGGTTCTAAAGTCAGGTACAGAAAGCCCGCTCCCTCTGGCCTTCTTCTTGAGTTCTCTGCTAATTCTGGGTTTCTTTCCATTCCATATAAAATTGGTAATCAGTTTTTCCAATTCTTTGAAGAAAGATGATGGTAATTGTATCGGGATTGCATTAAACTTATATAGTGCCTTGGGCAGAACTGACATAATATATTGAGTCTTTTTACCCATGAGCATGGGATATTCTTTCATTTGTGGAGGTCACTCTTGTTTTCTAGTAACAGTGTTTTATTATTTTCCTCATACAAATCTTTTGTTTTCTTAGGCGGGTATTTCCCTAGATATTTCAATTTGTGCTTGGCTATTGTGAAAGGTACCACCTTCTGGATTCCCTCTTCCATGGTCTTGCTGATGTGTGTAAGAGTCTGGTAGACTTTTGTTTGTTGATCTTGTGTCCTCCCACTCTTCCATTTTCCTCTATTGCTTCCAGTACTTCCCGTGTGGATTTGTTTGGATTTTCTATATATAAAATTATATCATCTGTGAATAACAATAGATTAACCTCTTCCTTCCTCAGATGAATGTGTTGGATGTCTTTTATTTTTGCAGTATGTTATTAGCTAAGACCTCCAGTCCTATATTAATGAAAGTATGGACAAAGGGCATCCTTTTTTTGGTCCCCTTTTCCTTTGGATTGCTTTCATCTTTTCTCCATTGACCTCATCGGCTGTTGGTTTTTCATATATAGCATGTATTATATTGAGGAATTTTGCTTCCATTCTTATCTTCTTGGGTGTCTTATAAAGGAATTGGTGTTGGATATTGTCGAATGCTTTTTCTGCATCTATCTATATTATCCTGAGGTTCTTATGATTTTTCCTGTCAATGTGGAGAATAATACTAATGGTCTTTCTTATGTTAAACCATCCCTGCACCCCAGGTTTCACTCCCACTTGGTCATAGTGAATTATTTGTTTTATATACTTTTGTATTCTATTGGCCAGTATTTTGTTAATAAATTTGCATCAATGTTCATTAGGGATATTGGTCTGTAGTTCTCGATTTTTGTGGGAACCTTGCCTGTGTTAGGTATCAGAGTTACACTAGCTTCATAAGAAGGGTTTGGGAGTTTTGCCTCTTTTTCTATGTTCTAGAAGAGTTTGTGTAGGCTTGGTGTCAGTTCTTCCCTGAATAAAATTCTCTTGTGAAGCCATCTGTCCTCAGAGAATTGTTTTGTTGGTAATACATTGATAACCTTGTCTATTTATTCTACTGATATGGGTCTGTTGAGATTCTTGACATCCATCTGGGATAGTCTAGAGAGGAATTGTTTTTCCAAGAATTTGTCCATGTCTCCCAAGTTTTTGACTTATTTGGAGTATAGTCCTTCATAGTACTGTGTAATTATCCTTTTGACTTCATTAGAGTCCATTGTGATGTTCCCTGTTTCACCCCTCATCGTTGTTATTGAAATTTGTTCCTTCCTTTCTTTGGTTAGGTTTGCTAGCTGTCTGTCAATTCTGTTAATCTGTTCAATGAACCAACTTTTAGCTAAATATGTTTTTTCCATAGATTTTTTGTTTTACCTCTTATGAATCACAGACCTTATCTTTCCTGTTGACTGTGCTCTAATTGCTATACATATTTGGCCGCATATCAAACATAGTTCTCTTCTCCTTTTTCATGTGTGCATGTATTGCCATCAAAATTCCTCTGATAATTGCCTTTGCTGTGTCCCAAAGGTTTTGGTATGTCATATTCTCATAATCGTTGGTTTCTAGAAACTTCCTAATTGCATCTCTCATCTGAGCCAGTACCCATTCCTTTGGCAATACAGTTATTCATCCTCCTATAATTTGCCCTTGTTTTCTTAATTTTCTTCTTGTTTATTTCCTACCTTATGGCATAGTGGTGGGAGAAAGAAGTCAATATGATCTCTATGTGCTTGAATTTACACAGCTTCAACTGTGTCCCAGCATGTTGTCCATCTTTGAGTATGTACCATGATGACTTGAAAATAATGGGATTTATTTTGTATTTGGGTGGAGAGCTCAGAAAATATCTGTCAGGTTAAGTCGTCTAATTGTAATGTTTACATCTATCTGTAGCCTCCTTGTTAAGCTTCTTTACCTGTGATCTATCATTCTTGGAGAGTGGTATATTAAATTTACCTACTATAATTGTTGAGCCTGTAATTTCTCTTTTCATCTTTTGGAATGGTTAACGAAATTTGCAGGTCTCTCGTTAGGTGCGTATATTTTTATTATGCTACTGTTAGTTGTTAGTCTACTGTTTCCCTGAGCATTATATTGCTCCTCTCCTTATGTCTTATGCTGGCTTGCACCTTGAAATCAGTTTTGTCCAAGATCAGAATTGCAATTCCTGCTTACTTTTGAATTTCCATTTGCTTGGTATATTTTTCTCCAACCTTTGATTCTCAGTCTATTTTTGTCTGTAATTTGTGATGTGTCTCCTATAGGCAGCAGATTGACCGGTTGTGTTTTTAAAGCTAGTCTGCTTGACTCTGCCTTTTAAGGCCTGAGTTCAGTCCATTGATATTCAAGGTTTCTAAATTCATTTGTAGACTCTGTGATGTCATCTTGCACTTTTTACATTAAGTGTTTTCCTACTTCCCTTTCTTATCAATGTGTTGTGTGTGTGTTCCATTCTTGCCTTCTTTCCACCCTTGAACAAGTGCTTTCTTGGGGTTGTTTTCTCTTTGTTGCCCTCTGGGTGGGGTTGTTCTACGTGGTGGTTTCTTATTTGTGCTGGGTGCGTGCTTTCTGCCCATATTGTGTCAGTAAGGTTCTTTTGTAGGGCTGGTTTCTTTTAATGTAGTCTTTGAGTTTTTCCTTGTCTGAAATGACTCTTAATTCTCCATCTATCTAAATAGATAATTTGACTGGATAGCGTATTCCTGGGTTTGCACTATTTTCCTTCAAATTTTGGCATTTTCTCCACTCTCTCCTCTCTCTCATCATGTCCACTGATAGATCTTAGCATACTCTTATTTGGGTACCTTTACAGATTACTGCTTGTTTTTTCCCTAGCTTCTCTTTTGATTTTTCCTTTTCCTCAAAGTTGGATAGTTTAACTATTATATGCCTTGATGACATCTTAGGATACAATCTAGCTGTTGTTTCTTTGGGCTCCAGGTTAGTTGCCTGGTTTTCATTTATTAAGCTGGGGAAGTTTTCCTCCCAGTATTTACTTACTATTTTTGCTGATCACCTCTTCATTGTTTCCTTTTCTGGTATTCTAATTATTCTAATGTTGTGCCTCTTCATAGCATCAGACATGGATTTCAGGTTTCCTTCAGCTTTTCTGATTATCTTATTTGACTGTCTTTCCCTAGGTCACTGGCGCAATTCTCTGCCTTCTCAAGTCTTTTGTCAAAGTCTGTGAATTTGCTACTGACTTTTCTATCTCATCCCTTGGGTCTTGAATTTCCCTTTGGTGCATGGTCTTCATCTCCTCTATCATTTCATATCTTTTCTGTATTGTTTCCCTTATATCCTGTATGACTCCAAGCAGGATTCTGATGATATCTTTCTGCAGAAGATCAATGTCTGCATCTTCTATGCATGTTGTTAGGTTCAGGACTTCTTCTGACATTGCCTTTTGTTTCTCCTATATTTTTGTTGAGGTTATTGGGACTGTTTGCTGTTTGTGTTGTGCTGTTTTACAGGAAGCCAGACTATTTTCCAGAGAGTCATCGAAAACTGGACTTTCTCTTAGGGAGACTCATAGGAATGTTTCTTAGAACTACTCTCATCTGATTGCACTGTGGGGTTGGGCTACCACTTTATCCTCCTACGGTTTCACTCTTTCCCTAGCCAACCAGTATTCTGTTATTTAGAAGGCCATTTGGATGGTCCTTTCAGGGGATGCTGGTTGGGTGGTTGTGAACCGTGAGGACGGTACTACAAAGGATGATCTCACAGGAATCCATGGTAGTGTGACCCAAGGTGATTGGGGTGCCTCAGAGGGCATTACAGAGTGCAGAGTCTTGAAAACTGTGTGGGCAGAGGGCAGGCATAATTGCCCTAGGCGAAGGGGAGTGACCTGGAGGCCAGTAGTGGTGTGTAAGAGGAAAGAAGAGAAAAACAAAACAAAAACCTGAGGCAACTGAGACTGTGGGTGGGGGAGGGGGGAGGGAGAAGAGAGAGAAACAAAAGTAAAGATATTGCTGAATCCTGATCACCTGATCATGTGCCTGAAGGAGTTTAAAGCCTGCCGAGATGGTGGCAACTTGTGGCTGTGATGAAGGAAAGCCCTTGCTGGCTAAAGAAGCCTGCCTCTTGCCAAGAATGTGGTAGGGCTAAGGTTAAATGTTAGCAGGCCTTCACAGTGGTAAGCCCACTACTCCTCAAAACTTAGTGGCTCTGTGCCTACTGATCTCTATGATGCTCCTCCTGTGACCTGGCAGTGTGGTGGAATATCCATCTTAGTGACTTTCCTACACTGATTTCTGAGGAGTCATTCTGGTGTGTGTTACCCAGTCGCCATCATGCCAGAAGAACCCCTTTCATTTTTTGTTATGTATTTTTCTGTTTTTTGGTATGTGAAACCAAGGAATGATGATCCTATAGAGATAGCAAAGTAGAATAAGGGCTCATGGGGTATAGAGTGGGGGCAGGGAAATAAAAGGGAACTGATATCAAGGAGTTCAAGAAGAAAGAAAATGTTTTGACACTGATTGTTGTAGCAATTTTAAAATCATACTCAATGTAAATAAACTATGGAATTTTGTGATATCTGTATTAAATCCTAATACAATTGTTTTTGGAAAACATAAAGCAAAAACAAAATGTGATCTACAGAACAGTGTCAACCCACAAAATCTTTGTAACTAGTCTGCAATAATGAATGTACAAAAATGGGGAATGAGGTTTCAATATTTCATGAAATTTGATACATTAGTTTTTGTCTGTCAAATATAAATGATAAAAAATTTGGACTTGCATTTTTATGTCTTTGTTTTACCTGTACATAGTTTTTAGTTAATTTTTACTATATTTCTAAAAATATCAGCATAAAATTGTTGGAATTTTTTTCCAAAATGGTCTTTTTCTCATAAATAGTTTAAGAATCACTTCCCAAACTAATTCTGATTTTATGTTGACCCATGAAATGCTCTTACCTGGTCAAAGGAATTGAAATTTATAATGATGAGTTGGAGTAACTCTTTTTAATCTATAGGTGTTTCTTAATTACAAAACACTGTTATTTCACAAAATGCAAATATATTATTGATCTTCCCACAAACCTTTGAGGATGTTATGTATATGAATACATTTGATAAAATGTTACTCAGCTCAGAAATGACAAACTCTTTTTCATTTTGGAGAACATCTAACTTCAGGGGTTTATATAGGAGACCTCCCTATTTAAAGGTCTTGCTCACTTTTATTCATCAAAACTCATCAAGGATTGATAACAAGCTAAAAACTTACAGAACTGGTGTATAATTTTCCTTTCTGAAGTGATTCACCTTTTATAATAGCTTCTAAAGAATGGTAGAGATGGCAGATGCCCCAAGCCTCACTGAAGCAAGCTTGCGACATAATTTCTAGCACCAGCTATGAGAGATTATTAACAAAGTTAAAAGTAACACTGCCATATTAGAGAGCCCTTATGACTCAAGATAGATTATAATTTTGCTTTGCAGAGTGTAGAATGAGAATGTCCCTGTTTTACTAGTGGTTGTTGGCGGTGGGGGGGGGGAGGTAATTTTATCAGTGAAATAAAAGATGACATTTTACTTTTTATTAAGTGCCATAAAGTGTTAAGTAAATATTAATGAGCTTGACTTGCAATTTTGAGATGTTGCTATGATAAAATTACCTAAAAGATAGGTGTCAGATGTTTGGACAGGGTGCAATGTTAGTGCTTGACAAGTTAGTGCTATTTCCTGTAGCTACAACTTTGGCTGTTGCCAGAATACTAAATATTACAAACATGCTGTGGAATTTTATACCATAACACACACACACAATAAGCTCTCAGATAATTGAGAATTGACAGTAAAAATTTGTCTTCTACTTCCTCTGGAGAAAAATCCTACTGTCTCTGATTTATAGACAAAAACCATGTCCTTAATCAGGAACCAAGAGATCTAATTGTTTTCTATTTTAATACAGTGCACCAATTATATTTTATTTCTCCAAGGATGTGAAATTGGGGAGCTTTCATTCTTCATCTGTACAGAAGCTCTGATGTAAATCCTTTACACATTGCTTGATTAACAACCTTTGAAATAGATTTTGTTCTGGGAATTGTGACAACACTTGAACTTCATCTCACAGTTAATACTACATCTCCTTGGCATCTTGTTAAAAAGAATGATGGCAAGCAAACCAATTTAGTAACATCGAAAATTTCAAACCAAGAGTATGGAAAACTAAGTAGGTTAGGGCACCCGAGCCATCAATTTAACTCATCACAGTTTAGGGTGTGTAACTACAAGTAAATATAGCAGCTGACCACCAAATTCTCATGAGTTGTAAGTGCTTTCAATTAATGTTATAGTTTCTAAGAGACTGATAGAGATTGGTTCATAGCTTGAAACTATCAGTTGCTAGCAAGGCTAAAACTTGTCTTTCTCTCTTAGACTTAGTTTTCTTATTCATGAAATAGAAATAATAATAGCATCGATCTCATGGTGTCAATGAGGTCATGCATACAACTCATTTGCCATATCTGGCACAGAATAAAAGAGTAAAGTCATATTAGTAACATTTCTCTGACTATAGTTGATGGCATGTCATTGTGGAATTGTTGGAATTTCCTTTTCTTAGTAGTAGTTTAAAGAACATGCTACACTATAATAAGTATAACATATGTTTAGTTAGAAAAAACACATTAACAAATTTAGGCCATAAAAATGTTCATTAGAGACATTAGGAGTATATCACTGGCGTTCCTTGTCTTTTGAAAGCTTTATAGTATATGGTTTGGAATTCCAGCTTGAATTTCATGTATTCCTCTTTAAAAAATATTGCTAAGACAGTCTATTATCTAACCATAAGTTCAGTAAATTTTGACATGTGTTTAATGAATCTCTTTGCTGGATGCAATGGGAATAAAAGTTTCTCCCCGGGTCTCTTCCCTTAGAAAAACTTTAAGAGGCAAATATCTACATATGCCATATAAGGGAAAATACTTCTATAAGCACATAGCAACTACATCAATATTTATCAAATGAAATCAAAGGGAAAAACAAGTTTTCATACACAGGTAAGATAAATGGATTTGAACAACTGTAGTCAAAACTTCACTGGGTTCATCAATATAATGAAATCTTAGAGCCAGAAGAGATATGAGCAACAGTCATAGCTTAAAGGCTTTATGTACAAGGCTAAGTAAAAAGAGCATTACTATAAAATTACCGAAACTTTATTTAGCAAAAATATATACATGTGAAGCTATTGGTTATTGATATATCCTCCATGATAGGATTTTGTGATACTAACATATCTTAATAGCAAATGCCTTTCTACAACAACATACACAGGGACTATACATGTGAAATTCTACAGATAGAATGCACAGAAATTAAATTGACCACAGCTATGCAAAGATATGATGGAGAAGCTCAATATGAGCAGCCAAAAAGAGGCCAGAGATTGACTGTGGAATAGATCATGAATTGCTCATCTGTAAGCCCAAGATGAAAATAAGCCCACAAGAGTCAAAACATGACCTGATATATGTTACCTGAATTTCAAGAGCAATAGGTGCAGCTATTTTAACACTAATGGCAGGCAATCTGGCAATCTGTGGGATAACATCAAGAACATCACATATGAAGAAAAATAGAGATGATGTCAAGGAGTCAAAGTAGGGAAAAATATTGTTGGAAACTGTGGTAGCAATTGTACAGTTCTACTTGACATGATTGATATATGGAATGATATGATATATTGATTACATACAAACTAATAAAAATTGGGAAAAAATGAATGAAAGAAAACATCAGAGTGGATGTCAGAAGGAACTCTGAACTTTGCTGTTCATAATAGAGTAGCTAAAGCAAGTGGAAGAAAGGATGAAGTAAAAGAGCTGAACAGAAAATTTCTAAGGGCAGCTCAAGAAGACGAAGAAATGTGCAAAGAGCTGGAGTGATAAAACCAAAGGGCAGAACGTGCTCAGCATATGTTAAGCTGAAAGAACTAAGAAGAAGAAGCCCGAGCTTCAAGTTTCAATTTTATAGGATTCTATGGATAAACGATTATACTAAACAGAAAGCATTTTTAAAGATTAAATGAATACACAGAGTTGCTCTGCCAATAGGAAAACTATTTTTATTTCAATCATTTCAGGACGTGTCATATGATCAAGACCAAATGGTACTAAAGGAAGAAACCCAAGCTGAACTAAAGACATAAGCCCAAACCAAGGTTCCAGGAATACCAATAGAAGTGTTTCAACAAGCAAATGAAGCTCTGGAAGCACTCATCCAATTATGCCATGAATATTCTCAAACAATGTAATTAATATCATATACAAGAATTTTTTTTAAATGATTGCATCAGTCATCCACAGGGAGCTGCCAGAAGTCCAAGCCAGATTCAAAAGAGGATGGGATATAAAGGTTATCATTGTTGATGCCACATGGATCTTGACCGAATGCAAATAATACTAGAAAGATGTTTGGTTTTTGTTCTATTGACTAAAGAACTGGATGAGACAAAATAAACTGTGGATACCTTTGAGATGAATGAGAATTCCAGAATACTACATTGTGTTTGTGTGGATCCTGTCCATGGGAATATTGCATGGTCAGGAAAGGTATGCATTAGGGTGTAGCCTCTCACTATAGTTATCCAATCTGTTTGTTAAGCAGGTAATTCAAGAAGATGGACTATATGAGGGAGAATCTGACATCAGAATTGGATGAAGGCTTATTAACAACCTGAGATATGCATATGACATAACTTTGTTTATTGAAAGTGAGGAGGACTTGAAGCATTCGCTGATGAAGATCGAGGATTTCAGTCTTCAACATGGATTAAACCTCAAGGTAAATAAAATCCTTGCACATGGACCAATAGGTAACATCATGATAAATGCAGGCAAGAGTGGAGTTGCCAAGGATCACATCTTGTTGTGAACCACAAACAATGCTCATGAACACAGAGGTCAAGATGTCAAATAGTACATCGAATGGGATAAATCTGCTGCACAAGACTTTTTTAAAGTGTTGGAGTGCATGGATGTTACTTTGAAGACTAAAGCCACCTGACCAAAGCTGTGATATTTTCAATTGCTTCATATGTACATGAAAGATAAACACTGAATAACGAAGACTGAGGAGCAGATGTATTAGAACTCTGGTGTAGGTAAAGAATATTGAAAGTATTATCAATATTCACAGAATATTGAAAACATTCCCAATTAAGAAAAAACTAATTTGTCTCAAAAGAAATACATCCAGCATGTTTCTTAGAAATGAGGATGGTGAACCTTTTTCTCAAATACTTTTCACCTGTTATCAGGGGACAGAGTCACTGGAAAAGGACATCATGTTTGTTAAAGTATAAATACAGGGCAAAAGAGAAAGACTGTCAAGGAGACGGGTTGACACAGTGACTGAAACAATGACCTCATACATCACAATATCCTCTGAGAAAATCACAGGGCCAGAGAGCTTTCTATCTGTTGTATTTAGAATTTTTGTGAGGCAGAATTGATTGGCCGTCGCTTGACAGTAACATGTTTGGGTTATTTTTTGTGTATGTGTGTGTATTATTGTTGTTTTTTCCTTTGTCCATATAAGCAGGCCACCCAGAGGGAGGCATTTTAAGGCACTGTTTGCATGAATGGCTATATGAATCAAAGAAGTGAGCAGCGTCTTTAGGCCTGTTAGCCTAAACACCAAGATGGACAACTAGATAAGAAGTATTGGCCTATATATGTGCGTACAGGTAAGAGCTGGAAACACAGGAAACTCAGGACAGATAAACCCCTCTGGAACAAATAATGAGAGTAGTGAGGGTAAGGGAAAGGTTGTAGTGAGGGTAAGAGAAAGGTTGGGGAAGAATGGGGGTGCAGATAACAATGGACAACAGAAATGTAGGTGAAGGGAGATGTGATAGTCACCTAATCTGATGTCAATTTAAGGATTAAGAGTGTAGGGGTGGAGTCTAGGCTGTCATTCTGGAAATAGACAATGAGACTTCTGTGGGCATGGCCTTCTCCTGAGAATTCTGGTACTTCCTTCTTGGAAGGGGAAGTCACTTCTCTCTCTCTGCCACTTCCTGGGAGACATTTGCAGAAGACAAACCATGTGGACACAACGAGATCTTGGAGGCCAGAGAAGCCACAGAGACACCCCTGCCAGCACTGAGATGCTTACAGTGCCACTGGACCCAAAGACTTCTTACCCATTGGCTTGTGATCATCCTGCATTTGGCTTCATTGCATGTGTTTCGTGAGTCTGAAGAGGACTTTATAGATTGGTATCGGACAAATGGGCTAATATCGAACTTATGGACTTGATCTGTTTTCTCCATGTTCAATTGCTCTTTCTTATACACATATGTGTGTCTATGGATTTGTTTCTCCAGTCCACCCAGACTGACACAGGAGACACTAGTCAGTGTAAGACATAAAAAAAATGATAAATTATCAAAGGTTTGTGAAGGAGGGAGGGCTCAGGAGGGAGGAGGAAGAAAAAAAATAAGGAGCAGATACCAAGGCCTCAAGTAGAGAGAAAATATTTTGAAAATGGTGATGAGAACAAACACATTTGTACATTTGTTGTCATCATCATTTTCAACACATTTTCTCCCCCTCCCCTTTACCCACTCCCTGCCAAGCACTACCTCCTTTACTTATTTATTTATTGAGCCATATCTTGTACAATCTAATATATCCATTCACATGCAATTCTCTTGCTCTCTCCCCTCAAGTAGAGTTATACTATCACAAATGCTTTCACCTCCCCTACCCCCGCCCCCACACCCCTGTCTTCCCATACCCTCAGGGAACCATTACTCCTGTTACTATTTCTGAAGGGTTATCTATCTTGGCTTTCAGATGTCAAATGGTCTTAATTATACAAATGAACATATGCAAAGTCTAGCATGATTAATGGTAAACAAAATGAAAATCAAAATAGAAAGGGGAGGACATATTAAAGAACTAGAGGACAGTTATGTTTCATCAGTGCATTACTGCACCCTGGATTTGTCATCCCTTGCATGTGGCCCTTCTGAGAGGGACTGATCAATTGTTTTTATGTGATGGGATTATAAGTTTTTTATTTTACTATTATATAACATGTAGTAATTATATATGCTTTTTATAATTGTAAACTGTACATATGAAGATTTAAAATGTTTTTCCCATCATTACAGCAATTATAACTAGAAATTTCTTTTTACTACATTGAAAGACTGTATGGTAAAGAATACCTTAAACTCTGAATATCGGTTTTAATTTGAATGTCAGTGCATCTTGAACATACTTAGAGTATGATACCTGCCTAGTACATTTGGAATTTTATTGCTGATATATTCTCTCCATGCTCATCTGCAGGAAGGATTATTACTGCTGTATTTTAGAAAGAATGTTCTTATTTGTGGTGTTGTTAAGCTGAAGCTTACGAAGCTGGAAAATATTTTAGACTCTTAATTTTTCTTTATAATGTTGCATCTCAATTACATTCAATTTTATTATTCACTATATGTAAATATGGGTGGTATAAGATAGTCAATTATGGATGCTTTGTTATATTTATAGAGTTTTTGTAATTCCAACCTGCTTCCTCTATCAACTCTTGAGCCAGGTAAATCATAAAAGTTATTCAACAAGTATTTATTAGACAACTACTATGAGCAGGAAAAAAGTAGTCTTTAATCTAAAATATTAGCATCTAAATGGAATCTTATCTTACTGGAAAAATAAGAGTCATCCAGTATGCTAGTTAACAGCACAGACCTCAAATATCAGTCTGTATTCTACCCAGTTTCAAATGTGGATTCCTCATTACGAATAAATAAAATTTAAAATGGTTGCTATCAAGATTGTTTTGAATGGCAATGAGGGACTCTTTATGAGAAAAGAAAGCCTCATGTTTCCTCCACGGGGTAGCCACCACCATGGCTCCTCACGCACAAAGAAGCAGTGATAAAATTAAAGAGACAGGTTGAATAGAAAGGTCTATATAAATTACTTCTCTAAAGATGTATACAAATAGATTTTACATTCAATGAAATAAGAAAAACATACAATAAGTGAATGTAGAAATATAGTAAAAATGAGATAAAATAAGACTATACTATACCAAAACATTATTCAGCAGCACTGGGTTAGGAGGCAAGAGAGAAGCCAAGGATTGAGGAATGGAGGGTGTCAGCTTCTTTACTTATTTCACTAGTGAGTGACGGGTCCTAACTTGTCACCACCACTGAGTCCATTCTGATGCATGGTGACCTTATAGGACAAACTAGAACTGCCTGTGTAGGTTTCAGAAACTGCAATTCTTTGCGGGAGTAGAAAAAACCTTCTTTCTCCCAATGAGCTGCCAGAGTACAACTGCTGACCGTGCCACTGGCACTTATCTCACATTAGGAAGAATCAAAGTGCTTTATTTCATTCTGATGCTGATCTTTCAACCTCATACAGGATCCAGCCTTTTGGTCAGAAGAGTTTCAGAGATATCTGGCCCTTCCAGGTGACATCTGAATCCAACCTGTTTGCTTCTCATTATTATCTGGTGAGTTAGCAGAGACCCACAGAGACTTCAAGAACTTTGTTATTCTGCTTGCTTTCTCATGGTCAGCCATTGTTTCCCCTGGTTATCCTGAAACCTGATTTAATGTAAAGCTTCTGTATGTGGCTCTCCAAGGGTGTGAATTCCAAAATAATAACTATATATTCTCTGCATATTCTGTGCTTAAATCGGACACCAATAAGGGGATGCTCTTGCTGTCAGTCTCCTCAATGGTACCACCTTCTAATAAACCTTCTCTTTTTTCTCCGTGATGCTCCAGGGCACAGCTTATATTAACAGTAACAGAACTACTTCCCTGATCTTGCCCCTTCAAAATTTGTTTTGTTTAACAAACTCAAAGAACATTTCAAAGAAAATCTATTTGAGTCTCTTAAGGATGAAGAAACCGAAAAGCATAGAATTCTTTGGGGAAAGGTTCGAGAGACAGAAATAGCAACTTCCAAATAGACCTATTTAGAGGATGTGCCAATAATCAATAGCTTTACATTCTGGTAGTTAATAAAGATGTCTATGATTTTGTAGCAGTACTGGCTAACTTACCTTCATATTAAATTGAGTCTATTCCTGATTGATTAACATTTGATTGCAGGGGAATGCTATTGATCATTTGGACTGAAATTGTTGCGGATTAATTTGACATATTTAAAATTATCCACAGTCTATGTGTTACCATGACTACCAAACAATTTGCATTTTGCTAAGTTTGTAGGAACAACTTTTTTACCACCTTTCTAATCTCCTTTAAGATTTAGAATATCTAGAAATATCCAAAAAGTATGTAAGGAAAACAACATGAAACACAAAGATAAAAGACAGGCAAAATAGTTTTGGTATTTTTATTGCTGAGAAAACCATTTTCATATGGGAAACTTTAATTTTAGAGCTGGCAAAAATGCTTGCCTTTGTTACTAGTAACCATAAATTATACACAATACATTAAAATATACAGTTTAAAGGTACTTATAAGCAAACAAAAACAGCAGAAATTGTAGATGCCACCGTCCTTGAAGAAATATATGCCATATGCCATATTCAAACGTTTTTCCTTGAAGGCACTTCCTGGTTCCCTGAAGCACAGTGGGAATTGGTCACAAAGCGAAAGCAGATTTACTATATTGAGTAAAGAAAAAACAGAGTTTAGGGCTGAGAGAGTAGGTAGAAATTTGGAGAATCTCCTGAGGAAAAAAGATACTATCTAGGAGAAACTCCAAACTAGCTAGGAGAAAGTAGTCATTAGTAGATAAAAAATGTGCCTGCTGCCAGGGAAGCAAAGTTCATAGATTACATCACAATTTAAATAAAGACCATGGGCTTTCCCTTAAAATCTCAGCAAAATCATGCCTTAATGTAGGTTCAGGATTAGGACCCATATACTTAATGTTTACGATTTCAGCCAGACTAAAAGTAGACCTGTTGTTGAGTTCCACCCAGTGAGTCCCAGTGCACAGGGACCTTGCGCACCGCAGAAGGAAGCTCCCATGCCGCCCTCGTAATTGTTCTGTTTGCGATCGGGGTTGCAGTCTCTGTGCCATTCCATCTTGGAGAGGTCTTCCTGGTTTTGTTTGGGTTTTTTGGTCACTGTTGTGGTAGTTACATAATTTCGTGTCAACTTGAAGAGATGAAGTGTAGGGTGGAGTCTAGCTTGTCAATCATGTCACAGCCTGATGGTGCCTCCTTGTGGGCATGACTTTCTCAGAGGGTCCTGGGAACCTTCCCCTCTTTTCGAGGGACTGATGTTTTCTTGTAATGTGTCCAGAGTACATTCTTGCCTCTAAAATGAGGATTCTAACTATATTTCTTCTGAGCCAGATGTGTTTGTTCTTTTCGCAATCCATGGTACTGTCAATATTATAGGCTAGCACCATAATTTAAATGCATTGATTCTTCTTCAGTTTTCATATTCAATATCCAACTTTCATATACATATGAGGCAATTGAACAAATATCATGGCTGGGGTCAGGTGCACTTTAGTCCTCAAAGTAACATCTTTGCTTTTCAACATCTTAAATAGGTCTAGTGCAACAGATTCAACCAATGGAATGTGTCCTTTGATCTCTTGACTGCTGCTCCCATGAGCATTGATTGTTTATACAAACAAGACAAATTCCTCTACAGCTTCAACCTTTTCTCCATGAATCATGCGTTTACCTACTGGTCCAGATTTGAGGATTTTTGTTTTCTTTACATTGAGTTGTAATGCATAGTGAAGGCTGCAATCTTTGATCTTCATCAGCAAGTATTTCTAGTCCTCCTCATGTCCAAGCAAGCACAATTGTTTCTTTGGTATATTGTGAGTTGTTAATGAGCTTCCTCAAAAGCTGATGCTACATTCTTCATGTAATCCAGCTTCTCTGATTATTTGCTCAGTATACAGTTGGAATAAGTATGATGAAAGGCTAAAACCTTGATGCACACCTTTCTTAATTTTAAGCCATGCAATATTCCCATTTTCTGACTACACAACTGCTTCTTGATCCATATACAGGTTTTACATGAGTACAATGAAGTGTTCTGGAATTCCCATTTTTCAAGACTATAGTTGGTTATGGATCACACAGTTGAATGCCTTTGCTTCGTCAATAAAACAGCATATTTATGCTATTCTCTGCTTTGAACTGAGAGCCATCTGATATCAGCAATGATATACCTTGTTCCACATCTTCTTCTAAATCTATCCTGAATTCCTGGCAGTTCTCTGTCAATGTACTGCTGCAATTGTTAGGTCATCTTCAGCTAAATTTTACTCGTGGGTGAGATTTCTGATATTGTTGGAATGAGTACAAGTATGGATCTCTTCCAGTCAAGTAGCCAAGTAGCTAGCTGTGTTCCAAATTTCCTGGTATAGACCAGTGAGTGCTTCCAGTGCTTCATCAACATATTGAACCATTTAAATTATATTCCATCAATTCCTGTCTTCTTGTTTTTGGCTAATGCTTTCAGTGCAGCTTGAGCGTCTTCCCTAAGCACCATTGGTTCCGGCTCAAATGAAATGGTAAAATGTTGGCTGGTTCTTTTTGGCGCAGTGACCGCATTCTTTTCATCTTCTCTTGATGCATCCTGCATCACTCAATATTTTGCGCATAAATCCTTCATTACTGCAACTCAAGACTAGAATTTTTTTTCTTGAGTTCTTTCAGTTTCAGATATGCCGTGCATGTACTTTACTTTTGGTTTTTAGATATTTTCACATTTCATAATAATATTTTACTTTGTCTTCTTGAGCTTCCCTTTGAAATTTTCTGTTCAGTTTTTGGACATCATCATTTCTTCCTTTTCCCTCAGCTACTCTGCACTTAAGAGCAAGTTACAGACCCATGCTGGTCTTTCTTTCCTGTCTTTCTAATTACTCTGCTAGGACAGCTTGAGTAAAGAAACAAATCCAGTGACACTTATTTATATGTAAGAACGAGCTTTATATCAAGGAGCTTTATATATTAGGAAAACATCCCAGCCCAGTTTAACGCACATCCCTAAGTCCAATATGAGTCCATAAGTCCCTCTTCAAACTCATGCAGTCACAAGCAATGATGCAGAATGCAGGAAGATCACAGCTCAGTGAGTGCAAAGTCTTGTGAACCCAATGGTGATGGACTTACCTCCAGGACTCTGGCTAACATCAGGGTCAGCCAGCAGGAAGGTGAAGGCAAAGAGAGAGGAAGAGGTTCCTAGTGCCCTCCTTATGAGAAGGCCGCACTCACAAGGAAGCACCATTAGGCTGTGACCTGACTGACAGGTTGAATGCCACCCCTGTACTATTATATATATTCAAGTTGACAAGACATTATGTAACTACCACAATTATCATTTGATATCTTCAGTTGCTTTTTATACCTTCTCACGGCTCATCAGATCTTTTGTCATGAGTGTTCAATGAGTCAAACGGGCTATACTGAAAGTTATATTTTGGCTCTTGGGAACTTGCTTTAATTTTCTTCAGCCTCAGTCTGTATTTACACACGAGCAGCTGATAGTCTATTCCTTAGTCAGCCCCTTGCCTGGTTTTAACTGCTGATGTTGAGCTACTCTATTGTCTCTTCACACAGATGTAGTCAATGCGATATCTGTGTGTGTTCCATCTGAAGAAGTTTATGTGCATTGTCATCCAATATGTTGTTGAAAAATCAGTACTTGAGATGAAGAAGTCATTAGTTTTGCAAAATTTGCTCATACACTCTCCAGTGTCATTTCTTATCACCAAGATCATATTTTTCAACTACTGTACTTTCTTTATTTCAACTTTTATATTCCAATCACCAATAATTATCAATGCACCTAAATTGAGTTTTTGATCAATTTCAGATTGAAGACCTTAGTAAAATTCTTCAGCTTATATCAAAAGTAGACATTGGGGATAGAGTGTGGCATCCCATCAAACTTGACTGGAAAACACTCCTAAAGGTCAAAAAACAGAACTGGAACTATTTATAAGCTTTTCCCTTTTTGTCATTGGCTTTCGTTTTGTTGTTGTTGTTTTGATTTTTGATGTTGTTGCTGTTGATGTTTTGTTGGTTTTGTCTTCCTTTGTTGTTTTGCTTGGCTTTGCCTGGTTGTTGTGCTTATTAATGATTCTGCATGTCTATCTAAATAAGATAGGCGGGATAAACAATTCAGAGAAGAAATCAGGGAAATGACAGTTCTGGGGGAACACGGTAGAAGGGGAGGTGGGGAAAAGGAAGGGGAGTCAACCAGCCCAGGGACAAGGGAACAACAAGTGAACTAACATCAATGGAGAGAAGACCATAGGAAGCCTAGTGGGGCTTAATCAAGAGCAATGTACCAGTGAAGAATTACTGAACCCAAATGAAGGCCAAACATGATAATGGGACAAGAGGAAATAGAACTATGAGGCAAAGGGCATTTATAGAGGCCTAAATACAGGCATGTACATATGTAAGTATATATATAACAATAGAGAAATAGATTTAAGTACCTATATTTGTACATTAAATATTAAGAGCAGATGGACATTGGGCCTCAACTCAAAACTCAAGTACTCCCTCAATGCAAGAATCCAATATGATTGCTGAAGACAAAATGGGTACATAAGGAAATATGGTGAAGAAACCTGATGGTGCCCAGCTCTAAAAAATATAGCATCTGGGGTCTTAAAGGCTTGAAGATAAACAAGCAGCTATCTAGCTGAGAAGCAACAAAGTCCACATGGAAAAAGCACACCAGCCTGTGTGATCATGAGATGTCAATGGGATCAGGTACCAGGCATCTAAGACCCAGAACAAAATCATACAAATGTGAATGGAGAGGGTGGGTAGAGAATGGAGAGGAGACCCAAAGCCCATCTGTAGACAATTGGTCATCCCCTTACAGAAGGGTCACAAGGAAGAGACAAGCCAGTCAGTGTGTAGTAGAGCACCAATGAAAAATACAACTTTCCTCTAGTTCATTAATGTTTCATTCACTCCACTATCATGACCCCAATTATACCTTACAAATCCTGATAGAACAGAGCTTGAACATGGGTACAGATGAGAGCTGGAAACACAAGGAATCCAGGACAGATAAACCCCTCAGGACCAAAAATGAGAATAGAGATATCAGCAGGATAAGGGGAAGGTGGGGACAGAAAAGGGGAGTTGATTACAAGGATTGACATATAACTCTTCCCAGGAGGACGGACAACAGAAAAGTGGGTAAACGGAGACAGAGGATGATGTAAGATATGAAAATAATAATCTATAATTTATCAAGAGTTCATGAGAGAGGGCGGGTGGGGGAAGGAGGGGAAAATGAGGAGCTGATATCAAAGGTTCAAGAAGAAAGAAAATGCTTTGAAAATTATGATGGCAATATATGTATAAATGTGCTTGACACAATGGGTGAACATATGGATTTTGATAACAGCTGTAAGGGTCCCCAATAAAAATATTTAATACAAACAATTTGTCAACTTCTTTATAACTAGTTTTAGTGACTGGTGCATAAATTTGAACTTAGTCATATTGACTTTATTTCATTTTATTGACTGGATACTGTGCTATCACAGACACCATTGTACATCAAGATAAATTTTAAAATATTATTTTTGACAATGAATGTGACACCATTCCTCTTGAATCTCTCATTTCTCGACTCATAAGCCAAGTGGTTTTTGATTCAAAATGGCCAATACCAGTCTATTTCACCATTTAATGTCTAAGATATTAATCTTTATGTACTGCATTCCATGTTTGGTGACTTTTAATTATTCTACATTTATACTTCAGATATTCAAATTCCAATTATTAATAGATGTTTACAGCTCTTTCTTATGTTGAGTTGCTTCCCATCTATAAAAAGGGTCCTGAGTCTTTATTACCTATGGCTTTACTCCATCCACAACACCATGGTTGACTCTTACTTGGAGAAAGTAGCTCTTATTCCTGAATATTTTGAGTGTATTCCAGTCTGAGACGTGCATTGTATGGTACTATTTCTCACAATGTTCTGCTGATGCTCATGAAACTTTCAGTATCTGATAATGTTTTTCTCTTTTCCATAGAATTCATATGTTAATTCTTCTGCATTAGACAGAATATTCTTCTTTATCGTCTGTTCTTAGCCTGGAGGCTCTGCTGTTTACTTTCAGTGATGCTGTTGATGTTTGAAATGCCAGAAACATAACTTCAAGCATTAAAGCAATATAGGCCATCACAATACAACAAACTGACAGACAGGTGTCTGTCAAAACTGACAATCGCTAAATCTAAGTCCAAGCTTCTGTAGGTTTAAGGTGACTTTCCAGTAACTACACTGTCTATATAAAGCTTTCTGGTCTTTACAGGCAGATAATATTCAAAAACTCTATAATGTATTATCCAAAATATCAATGTACAATCAAAGATTAAAATAAATCCAAGTAATCAGGGAAATTTTACTTGAAAATTTGGAGGGTGTTCCTTCCTCTACTTTTGTGCTGCGTGCTGTGATTCACTGCAATGGCCAGAAGGACTCACAGACAATGACCACAATTACAGGATTTACTAGGCAATTTGACATGTTATAATTCAGGTGAAAAAGGAGCAGGATATAGTTTCTTCTCTGATGTGTCTTCAGGGAGGCCTAACTCGGGCCCTCATTTAGTTAGCCTGGCTTCTGCCCTGTTCAGGCAATATTCCAATGTTCTTTAAAGGGTGACCATAAATGTCCAAAAGACACACCACTCTGCTGTGACCCCTGACCCAAAGGTACTCAGTTCCAGCTCCACGGGTCATGAAGCATAGCTTCCCAATTGAGTGCCCAGAGGCATACACTCAATTATACAGCCTCCTGCCCCAGCGCAGTCAGTTTCACTTTCTCCTAGGCTGGCAAGTCCATTATGCTGTCTCCTGCAGTGTCTTCTGGTTCTGCACTGGCTGCTTTTCTGCCACTTCTCTGGCATCAACGCTGTTACCAGGACTGAGAAAGTTCAACGTACAAAAATCTCAAATTTCAAAGGATGTTATTGACTCCTGGCTCTTTTCTATTGTTGAAATCACTCCTTGAGCTTCTGAGATGGTTAAGCTTATACTCAGCAGTTAGCGACGACAAACCTAGTTAACAATAACTCAATGCTGAATCATATAACCCATTAGTATCTTACCTCACCTTGCAGATACATCAGGAAACCAAAAGTTTTTTAAAATTTTTATTTATATATTTTTAAATCATTTTATTGGGGGCTCATACAACTCTTATCACAATCCATACATATGTCAATTGTGTAAAGCACATTTATACATTTGTTACCCTCATCATTCTCAGAACATTTGCTTTCCACTTGGGCTCTTGGAATCAACTCCTCATCCCCCCCCCCCCACCTCCCAGTTTCTCCTCCCTCATAAACCCTTAATAATTTATAAATTATTATTTTATCATATCTTACACTGCCCAACATCTCCCTTCACCCACTTTTCTGTTGTCCATCCCCCAGGGAGAAGGCTATATGTAGATCCTTATAATCGGTTCCCCCTTTCTATCCTTCCTTCCTTCCAACCTCCCGGTGTCACCACTGCCACCACTGGTCCTGAAGAGTTCATCTGGATTCCCTGTGTTTCCAGTAGTACATGTAAGAACTACAAAAGGTTTTAGTTGGAGTCACAAAGACTGTACCTAGAAGACCCAAATTCACTAACTCACTGTGGGGTTGTGGAAAAAGACAAACAAAGCACTGAAGCAAGCAACAGATGTCCCAGCTGTAGATTTTATCAACTATTTTAAACATGCTTAAAGTTTTGAAAAAATAATTTTATTTGAGGCTCATACAACTCTTATCACAATCCATACATCCATCCATTGTGTCAAGCACATTTGTACATCTGTTGCTCTCAACGTTCTCAAAACATTTGCTCTCCACTTAAGCCCTTGGTATCAGCTCCTCATTTAAACCCTCCCACCCTCTACCCCCTCCCTCAGGAACCCTTGATAATTTATAAATTATTATTATTTTGTCATATCTTACACTGTTGGAGGTCTCTCTCCCTTCACCCACTTTTCTGTTGTCTGTCCCCCAGGGAGGAGGTTTTATGTAGTTCCTTGTAATCATTTCCCCCTTTCTATAGCACCTTCCCTCTACCCTCCCATATAGCCACTCTCACCAGTGGTCCTAAGGGATCACCTGTCCTGGATTCCTTATGTTTCCAGTTCCTATCTGTACCAGTGTACATCCTCTGGTCTAGCCAGATTTGTAAGTTAGAATTGGGATCACGATAGAGGGAGGAGAGAGGAAGCATTTAAGAACTAGAGGAAAGTTGTATGTTTCATTGTTGCTACACTGCACCCTGACTGGCTCATCTCTTCCCCACACTCCTTCTATAAGGGGATGTCCCCTTACCTACAGATGGGCTTTGGGTCCCCAATCTGTAATCCCCCTCATTTACAATGATATGATTTTTTGTTCTTTAATGCCTAATCCCTTTGACACCTCATAGTCACACAGGCTGTGTGCTTCTTCTATATGGGCTTTGTTGCTTCTGAGCTAGATGGCTGCTTGTTTACCTTCAAGTCTTAAAAACCCCAGATGCTATATCTTTTGATAGCCGGGCACCATCAACTTCCTTCACCACATTTGCTTATGCACACATTTTTCTTCAGTGATCCCATCAGGAAGGTTGGGGCCAGGATGTGGCGCTCCATCAGATTCGAATGGAGGATACTTCTAGTGGTGAACAAACAGATCTTGAACTATTTACAGAATTTTACTTTAAAAATATATTTATTTTTTTGGTCATTGGTTTTGTTGTTGTTTTCATCATTGTGTTTTCTTTTGTCCCTTTGTCTTGTTTTTTTGTGTGTGCATATTATTATCTCTGCAGGTCTATTTAGATAAAATAGGCTGGATGAACAGTCTGGAGGAGAAAACAATGGAACCGAAGGTTCCAGGGGTACATTGGAGAGGAGGAGGTGAGGGAAAGGAGATGGTGTTGACCAATCCAGGGACAAGGGAACAACAAATGATTCAAAATTAGTGGCAAGGAGGGTGTGAGAGACCTGGTTGGGATTGGTCAAGGGCAATGTAACCAAGAGAAATTACTGAAATCCAAATGAAGGTTGAGCATGATAGTAGGAAAAGAAGAAAGTAAAATGAAATAGAGGAAAGAACTAGGAGGTAAAGGGCATTTATAGAAGTCTAAATACAGGCATGTACACATGTAAATATATTTATATAGGGTGATGGGGAAATAGATCTATGTGCATACATTTATACATTTAGTATCAAGGCAGCAGATGGACATTGGGTCTCCACTGCAGTACTTCCTCAATGCAAGAACACTTTGTTCTATTAAATTGGCATACTATGAAGCATACTTTCCTGGCATGATCGCTGAATACCAATGTGTGCATAAGCAAATGTGGTGAAGAAAGCTGATGATGCCCAGCTATCCAAAGATATAGCATCTGGGGTCTTAAAGTATTGAAGGTAAACAAGCGGCCATCTAACTCAGAAGCAACAAAGCCCACATGGAAGAACGACACCAGCCTGTGTGCCCACGAGGTATCAAAGGGATTCGGTATCAGGTATCACAGACCAAAAGGTCATATCATTGTGTTCTCACTTCCCGATATGATTGCATGCTTAAATTTTTTAAAGGAGATGATACAATGAGTAGAATGGTGAGGAATAAAAAGTAAAATAAATATATTTTAATGGTGAGAAATAACAAGAAGAAATGTCTGTATAACAAGCCAATAATGACAAATTTCAGAAAATAATACATTATCCTGGGGGAAATTATTGAAATAAATAAATAATTGGTCACATCAGAAGCAAAAAATTTGTGAACTAGAAGATTTGCCACTAGAAGCTATTCACCAAAAATAAAAATCTAAATAAAAATAAACAGCACTTCACTGACATTTGGAACATTGTGAAACCAACTAACAAATGAAAGGAGAAATTAGAAAGAACGACAGCTCCAAAAAATGGCAATATGTTGGCTAAACTCGTACCAACTATGATGAAAATATTTAAACTTACCTACTCAAAAGTTTTCCCAAATCCAACTGTGAGATTACAAATAGAAGTACATGAGAGTACATCAGAGTCAAAATGCCTTCTCTGTTAACTAATACCTTATTTTACTTCCAACCATCATTTCGACTCAGAAGCACCTGCCTGATACTGATACTAAGGGGCTGTAGTGCGACTACTCCTTTATGTCCTTCTAGTGGTGCAACAGTGGGTTCAGCTGCCGTAACAATTGTGGAAAAGGCACAGGAATGGGCAGTGTTTTGGTCTCTGTAAAAACTATGTATTACATGTGGGGGGACTACCCTCTATAACAGAGTATGTCCTAAGGGGCGGTTGTTTAATTGAAAAGGTAAATCAAAGAAACATCAGATAAGGCATGTGAGAGCTCACAGGATGTAGAGAGAGCAAATGTTTTTTTCTCACAAATGTGTATTATCTCTGGCATGTATGACACATCGTACATATACATAACAGGAAGGGGATTGTCAGAGGCATATATATATATAACAGGATAAACATATGTAACAAGATGGATTGGTTCCAGAGTTAAGATGGTGATTTAATCTTGGTTGTCTTTGAGTTGGCTTGACTAAGTGTCCCTGATCTCTCTCCAGGGAGCAATAAGGGAGGGGGCCATAATTAGGGTGAGGTGGTCTAACTGCTCTCAGTGAAAGACAACTTTCATGCAGATAACCTTCAATCAAGTAAACCTTCCAGCCAAGTGTGCAGTAGCAACCATGTGCTTGCAGCAGCAGCATCTTAATATTGGCATTATTACAGAGGGACATTGTGGGGAATAACTTTTAGTTAGGAGAATGTGACTGCGATTCATTTCCAACTCATGAACATGAAAGCCTCCCTCAAGCAGAGTCGGCCTCCCAGACTCTTAATTATATGTGTAGAGAATTTGTCTGCATGCACTCTCTTGCCAGTTCTGTTTCACACAATTGCACTACATACTGCAAGTAACAACTGAACCTTGCAACAATAACATGTCAACATTTTTGTAGCAATTATACAATACTGCTTGACTTGATTGACCTATGGGATGGTATGATATATGTATTAACTTCCAATTATAAATAAATAATTTATTTTAAAAATAAAATGTAAATACAGTGGAATAAAAAATATAAAGATGGCAACAAAGGAATATTGATAGGAGTCAATTATCCAACTGCCTTAAAAATAGGAATAACTAAAAGGCTTATCAACAGTGGATTACTAAAATATATAGTATATATATCAAATATACATATTTGATGGAATACTTCTGAATAATGAATAAAATGAATTACTGATGTGGGCCAAAAATATAGATGAATCTAGAAAACAATTATTAATTAAAAAAATTAAAACAGCAAAGGGAACATAAGGCATGGACACACTTATATAAAGTTGGTTATTCAAAATTAATCTGCAGTTATAAAATTCAAAAACGTATCCATTAGATATTGGCTAAGTGGAAAAAGACATGAGATAGAACTTTCTGTGGTAATGAGAATGTTCTCATTCTTGATTGGATCACATAAATATCACATCAAATCACACAATTAAGAGCTTATGGATCACTCTTTAAATTATGCATCGATGAAATTAGTTAAGTTTAAATGCGCTGATGTAATACAAATAAATACATACTTATGCAAATATACCATAAACAAAGTACATAATGTAAACAAGAAAAAGGGATAAAACAAGATGTCCTAGAAACTAGAAGCAAAAGAAGAAAGAAAAAGATAAGTAAATATACTTAATAAAAATATAGTAAAAATAAAATAAAGATTCTAATAAAAATGTCAATGTGAGGTTGAAAGAAAAGTATTCCGAATGTGAGGATGACCTGGGTGTAACCTCTGCCACCCTACTGATCGCAGAGTTGATTAGGAAGCTCTGGCCGGCCAGGCAGGGACCCTCCTCCATCCTTGCACCCCTAAGGGTGGCCCTTCTCATGCTGCACGTTCAGTTGACAAGGAAGACCTTTCCTTCAGTCAGGGTACATGAATAGCTTTGCTCCCCTGCTACATCCTCCAAAGATGCTCCCAAAGTGAATTTATCAGTAGGTAATCTTTGCTATGAGCTACAAATCCAAATCAAATATTAAAGTTCAGTGAAATTTTATGTGTTTAATAGCATAATGCCAAAATAAATGAAATAAATTATTTAAAGAAGAAATAACCATAGGTATTTTTAACCATAGGTAATCATGAGCGTCTTTGATAATTTTAGGTATCATTAATAAAAGACATTTTAAAAACCAAGAAAGCAACCATTAGAAATAGGAGTAAACTTTTAAGCATTTAAAGAAGCATTTCAGCACTTAAGACACCCACAGACTCATGTGAACACAGAAATAGAAGCTGGGATAGAAATAAAAATTTCATTAAAAGATTTTTTATACAATCTACAATAGAGTAAGAATACAAAACTGGATAGCAGTTATGTATGAATAGGGCTTATTTTATGTATAGTTGTTTTTCAAATCCTAAATCCTATATAAGTATGACTCATTCCTTTCAAGAGCCAATGGAACATTTAAAATGAGTGCTCATATATCAGCCATAAAGCAAGCACCAATAAGCCCCTAAAAGTATACATAAATCCAGTCAAACCCATGGCAATTTCTACTATAAAACTACAAACTAATAACAAAAGTTATTTCTTAACTTGATTTATTTTAAGATACACAATTTCTAAGTAATTTTCAAAATAAAGAACAATTTCCTGCTCCTATACATTGCAGTTATTGCAGATCTCAAAACATGAATTTTTGAAAATATATCTAAGAAAACAAGGATTCAATTTGAGAAGGGAAAACAGGCACTCATCATTGGCATTAAATCATATATCTCATTTTTTGTTATCAAACTGAATAATTATTTTGCCTAAATGAGGTTAAACTTTATAAACAAAATGAGAAGTACTGGTTAAAATGATTAGCTTACCCAGTGCTAATGAATTTTCTACCAATTTTTGGCTAAAATGCTTAAAAACTGTGGAAAATAAGGAAAAGGGTGAAAGTTGTTAGGTAGGGCCAGAACTTGACAGAACTATCATAGGTTTTACTAAGACAGGCAATAAATTGTATTGCCTGGTTCTGAAACTTTTGTTTGCATCCAAATTCTTGTTTCAAAATTTTATTAAGTTCTGAATGATGTATATAATTATATCAATTTGTAATCCAAGTCTTTGATAAACAACATTTTTGAGAAAAAAATTTACATTCTTCCATTATCTAGTCTCTTCAATTAAAAAATATTCATAGATAATCTGTAACAATTGTTAGATGTTGTCTCATGCCTAAGCTGTAACTAGTTTCATGCCTACACCATAAACAATCAGTGACTAAAGGTCAAGAAATTAATTAAATAACTGTATACAGAGAGAACACTTAAAATACTATAAAATGCACAGTCCCAGTGAAGAGTAGATGCTCCCCCGCTGGATGTCAAGGCAGGCTCTTAATTAATGACTTATAAAGATATTTAGAGGTATCATCCACCCTGGATTCCCTGTACCTCCAACCCTCATATGCACCAGTGTACAGCCTCTGTCCTATCCAGCCCTGCAAGGTAGAATTCGGATCATGGTAGTTGGGGGGAGGAAGCATCCAGGATCTGGGGGAAAGCTGTGTTCTTCATCGATACTATCTCACACCCTAATTAACCCATCTCCTCTCCTAAACCCCTCTATGAGGGGATCTCCATTGGTCGACACTTGGGCCTTGGGTCTCCACTCTGCACTTCCCCCTTCATTTAATATGATATATATACATATATACACATACATATATACATATACACATATATACACATACATACACACACTTATATCTTTTTTTTTTTTTGCATGATGCCTTATACCTGGTCCCTTGGGCACCTCGTGATCGCACTGGCCGGTGTCCTTCGTCCATGTGGGCTTATTTGCTTCTGAGCTAGATGGCCGCTTGTTCACCTTCAAGCATTTAAGACCCCAGACACTATCTCTTTTGATAGCCGGGCACCATCAGCCAAGGGTGTGAGGGACGATGCTGGGAGAGTGGAGCGTGAGTGGGTTGGAAAGGGGGAACTGATTACAAGGATCCACATGTGACCTCTTCCTTGGGAGAGGGACAGCAGAGAAGGGGGGAAGGGAGACTCTGGATAGGGCAAGATATGACAAAATAACGATGTATAAATTACCAAGGGCATATGAGGGAGGGGGGAATGGCGAGGGAGGGGGGGGGGAAAAAGAGGACCTGATGCAAGGGGCTTAAGTGGAGAGCAAATGCTTTGAGAATGATTGGGGCAGGGAATGTATGGATGTGCTTTATACAATTGATGTATGTATATGTATGGATTGTGGTAAGAGTTGTTTGAGTCCCTAATAAAATGTAAAAGAAGAAAAGAGAAAAAAATGATTAGGGCAAAGACTGTACAGATGTGCTTTATACAATTGATGTATGTATATGTATGAACTGTGAAAAGAATTGTATGAGCCCCAATAAATTGTTAAAATAAAATAAAAAAAATTCCAAAAAAAAAAAAAGATATTTAGAAAAGCCCAGGGAGAATGAAGATCTCAGGAATGTCTGACAGGGCAATGAGCAGGATTTGACACTCTGCACTTAGACAAGAGTCTTATATTTACAATTAATTGCCTGACTTTCACTTCCATGGCTTATAGACAGTAAGCAATAAAAGTTATTTGAACTCTAGGCAGAATACAGAAAATACTGTGGACTCCCAAAAAACACTCAAATCAATCAAAGAAGATGCTTCTAAGAGGTGAAGATGGTGAGACGTTTGTTTGTTTACTTTAGACTCGTCACTAGGAAAGCCCAAACAGTGGGGAAATATTTCATATTCGGCAAAGCAAAGGGACATAAAAAAGGAGAGAAACTGTATTATAATTTATGGACACATGGCTGTGACAATGTAACAAGATGTGCTAGTCTGGGTTGATTAGAGAAACAAATACAGAGGTATTCATATGTGTGTAAGAGAGAGCTTTATATCAAAGAATAAGAGTAATTATATAGGAAGAAAACATCCCATCCCAATCGATTTCAAGTCAATAAGCCTGATATTAGCCCCTGAAGCCTGATACTAGTGCATAAATCACTCTTCAGACTCATGAAATCACATGCAATGTTGCAGAATGCAGGAAGATCACAGGCTGGTGCATGCAAAGTCTTATGGATCCAATGATGGTGGATCCATCTCCAGGGCACTGGCTGCCATCAGCATGACTCTATGAGGCTTGTAAACAAGAAGGTGAAGCAGAGAGAGTGAGGTATGTCTCCCTGGCGCAAATGAGAGGAAGTTCCCAGAACTAGGTTAGGCCACACCCACAAGGAGGTACCATCAAGCTGTGAACTGCTCCACACATACACTTATTTATCAAGTTGATGTGAAATTATGCAACTACCACACAAGCATATCAATATGACAATGTAACAAGCACATCCATGATCATGAGGACGCCCCCAGATTTGTCAGCTAACCACAACAATAGTAAGCAGTAAAGAAGGCCAACTTAGTGTCCATGAAAACAATCTACAACCATACGTATGACATACAGCATTATGCTGAGATTTTAGGAAAAGTGAGAGTCATGGTAAGTATTTACCTAAAGGAACAGAGAAGTATTAAGGAAAAGTAGCATCCTCTTTAGGCTGCAGAAAGAGAAGCTGCAAATTTGAGGAAAGAAATAGGATGAGATGAAATGCAAAACGAAGAGCGTGAGCTTCAAGGAAAGAATGCATGCAATAGTAGAACTTGAATGGAAAACTTAAAATTAATGCTAAATTACAGTTTGAAAATAAATTCAGATTTGAAGAATTATCTTGAAAAGAGCCATTTAGTTTTAATTTTCTTTGCAAAATTTTATTGAAAGTAAATTAAATATTTTTAAAAAGTATAAATAAGTAAGAAAAATACTAAATGTGATGACACATAATGGTAAAAAAATCTAAGAACTGTACTGTTCTCAGACTGAAGAAGACTTTCTGGAACATAAATATTAACCTATACCATGAAATAAACCTACACGTGCTAAAGAAAGACCCAATTTATGAGGACACTCATGGCTAAAATAAAACCAATTTTAAATTTTTGATTTTTTTACATTTTAATTGTGTTTTGGGACTGTGTGTCTGTGTGCCTTTCTCTGATCCTCTGAGAACAAGAACATTCATAGTCTTAAATAAGTGGAAGAGAAATAATAAAATTGAGGGAATTGAGCAATGATAGTAAAGATAGAACCTTTCTGTTCTGTTAACATCAGTGAGTCGGAGAAACAACAGTGCTGATAATAAAGGTAAGATCAAGATGGCCAGATTGGTCAGCTTTCAAGAGTCCCTTTTCCCTCTGTAACTCTCATATAATCTATGCATTCCAATTTCAGACTGTGTTAACTATCCCCTCTTAATTAAAATGTATTCAATGGATTTGAGCATCTATTTTTGATAAGCCTTACCAAATTAATCATTACGATAAAGGATGCAAAATGGTGATATTCAATTTTACCTCTCTTGGGTATCACTCTAATGCAATCAGCATGCCCATGCTAATTAGTACCATCTCCATTCTCCTTTCTCTTGAATTCTCTTTCCTATTTATGCATTTATCTATCCCTAGCCATGCATATTTTTATTCTAAGAGATAGAATCCTATTTTCTTACTACTTTATGTGTTCATATTTTCAGCGATTTGGCAAAATTTTTCCAGCACTTTTGTTAAAATGACTGCCTTCAATCACTGTATTGCTTTGGTACCTTAAAAAATGTTATATGTACCAATAAGTATGTGTTCAAAGTCTATTGCTTTGATCTACTTATTGACACCACTTTCAGTAAGATAATTATAGTTAACTCTATGTTATAGTTCATCTTGAAAATAGTTTTCACAATTCCTTTTTTTTTCAAGTTTGCTTTAAATATGATGCATCCTCAGAGTTCCATGTGCCTTGTTAAATAAAGCTTGCTGGCATGTTTTCAAGGATTACATAGAACCTATTGATCAATTGGAGCCTGGATGAATCAATAGCTAAGGGCTGGAGTGCTAACTGAGAAGTTGGTTCAAACCCACCAACTGCTCCACATCAAAAGAGTGAGGGAATTTGTCTCTGTAAAGATAACAGGAGACCAGCCAATGAGAGTGTGATGTAGCAACGAGGAAACATACAACTCTTCTCTAGTTCCTAAATGCTTCACCCTTCCCACCCCACCCACTATCATGACCTCTATTCTACCTTACAAATCTGGCTAAACCAGAAGATATACACTGGTATAGGAACTGGAAACACAGGGAATCCATGATAGATGATCCCATCAGGACCAGTGGTGACAATGGTGATACCGGGAGGGTAGAGGAAGGGGCGTTGGAAAGGGGAACCGATTACAAGGATATACATATAACCTCCTCCCTGGGGGACGGACAACAGAAAAGTGGGTGAAGGAAGACATCGGAGAGTGCAAGATATGACAAAGTAATAATTTATAAATTATCAAGGGTTCATGAGGGGAGGTGGAGCGGGGAGGGAGGGGAAAAATGAGGAGCTGATGCCAGGGGCATTGATGGAGAGTGGATGTTTTGAGAATGATGAGGGCAATGAATTTACAAATGTGCTTTACACAACTGATGTTGTATGGATTGTGATAAGAGTTGTATGAGCCCCTAATAAAATGATTTAAAAAAAGATAACAGGACACTGTATTAAGCATTTCTATTCTGTCTTGTAGGATCACTGATTTGTAATCAACTGGACAGCAACAGATTTGGGGTTTTATTGTTTTAGTTACCCTATTCAAAAGTTAAAGCAACAAAATGCTCTGAAATGTGAACATCATGAACAAATAACTACAATGTGTTATAAATTGAGAAAAGTAAACTCATCACTGGTATGAGGTCATTTTAACGATACTTACAACATCTATAATGATATGTTCAAATATATTTTATATATTGATCTGTCAAATGTGAACAGAAGACTGCATACAAGAACAAGTCCTACCCTTAATACTTATCTCAGTGGAAAGACAGGGCAAATATATTGACTGGGGTTGTTTTGTAATCATTTTCTTTCATATGTTTCTGTTCTTCCTATCAATGGAATGAATAATTGAGGAGATATTATATGGGGGAATTGTTGAGGAAAGTTAGTGTGACTGTAACATGAAGCCATTTATCTTATTTCATGCATGTCATTCTTCTTACATGCTATTCTTTTACTTCTCGAAGTAGCACACAATTGGAACAGTTTTAGAAAAATAAACTATGAAAGCTAGTGACTGAAGCATTCTAAGCAGCTTTTTCCCCATCACATTGCACTCTCCGGTTACTCTGTGCATGTTCTCTCTTGTCTATGCAATGAGAGAGGAGCCTTGGCTACACATTTGTTACATATTGGGCTAACTGCAAGGTCAGTAGTTCAAAACCACAAGCCACCCCATGGGAGAGAAAAAGAGGCTTTCTATCCAGGTAAAGAGTTACAGTCTTGGAAACTCACAGGGACTGTTCTTCCCTGTCCTATAGGGTCGCTCTGAGTCAGCATCAACTCAATAGTAGGGAGCATTAGGTTTTTTGTTTTTGAGCCAATAATAAATTGTGCTATGTATAACACAAGCAAATTATGAAAGCTAAAGATGTCAGGACCCAAGGAAGGAAGAAAAGAGCTGCAAATAAACTACAAAATGATGGCATGATTCCCAGTCTTGGAAATGTGTCCTTTATTTTTAATCTCTTAGAAAGCAGGCATAAGCTTGTGCTACTTCACATCCAACTGCACATTTCTTATCGTTATTAGTTTATAACCATACATAGATATAAAGATTCTATTTATAAGGTTTGTGACTTATGCATAATTTTCTAACGCCATTTCCTAAATGCTTGTTTCTGTATGTCTTCCCTCTCATTTCCTACTCTCTTCTTCTTCTGGGTTTCTGATATCAATAACAGCTACCACCATTGCCAATTAAAATTATTGTTTGTTGCTTTTCAAGTACAACTGACCTAATTGTCATCAGTTTGCCATTCGATTGATTTGTTTTTACTCTTGTCTTAAGATACTTTGTCTCATGAGCAGTGATGAAATTGACAGGAAGGAGAATGTCATGGAAAATTTCAGGGTATAAGTGGGAAAAAGAGAATCAAATGTACTGGAACATCCAGTCGTACATATTTTCAATTGTTCAATCATGTTTCTCAAGTAATTTTTTTAACCCAAATCAAACCACTTTTTATCAGGAAAGATTTAATGGTCTCTTTTATGGATATTAACTGCATAACTGCCTGTGGCAGTCACCTAATGTGGTGTCAATTTAGGGATTAAGCGTATAGGGGTGGAGTCTTGACTGTCAATCTGGAGATAGCCAATGAGACTTCTGTGGGCATGGCCTTCTCCTGAGAATTCTGGGAAATCTGTTACTTCCCCCTTTGGAGGCAGAAGACACCCCCCTCTCTCTCTCTCTGCTACTCCCTGGGAGACATTGCAGAAGACAAGCCACATGGACACAACCAGACCTCAGAAGCCAAAGAAGCCATAGAGAGACCCTGCCAGCACTGAGATGTTTCCAGTGACACTGGATCCAAAGACTTTCTACTCACTGGCCTGTGATTGTCCTGCATTTGGCTTCATTGCATGTGTTTCGTTAGTCTGAAGAGGACTTTATAGATTGGTATCGGACATATGGGCTAATATTAGACTTATGGCTTTGGACTGGACTGGGTTAAGATGTTTTCTCAATGTTCAATTCCTCTTATATATAAATCTCTTTCTTATGCATATATGTGTGCCTATGAATTTGTTTCTCCAGTCCACCTGACTAACACACTGCCAAACTACTTTCCAAGCATGGCCACATTACTTGGAGGTTAAGAGAGCCAACTTTAAAATCAAGCAGTCCTGGTTTGCATATGGCACTCCCACTTGCTGGCTGTGTGACCTAAAAAAATAAGTAAATACCATTTTAATGCTGTTTCATTCTTTCTGTTCTTCCAAAATGGGAAGCAAGTTTATTCCCCAGAGCTTTTCAATTTTTCATTCTCCCCAGGACTTCCTCCTTCTCGTTACCCAGGGTCATTGAACACTGGCAGCTTCTTTCTCACCTCACGCCATCCTCATGTGAAAATCTCTGGTCACGGTGATGAGACACTTAACTCTGGCTCTGAGGCATTTTATTTACTGTTTGCTCCTACCTCACTTATCTCTGATGTAAGTTCATGAAGAAAAAGCACTTGAGTATATCTATATATAGAGAGATATAATTTACTCTGATAGACCCTCCCCATTAGATTGAGTATTATCAGGGGTATAGTACAAGCTCAAAGTTCATTTTTTACTGAAAATAAAAATACTGGTAAAAATGTCAACAACTATATGAAAACACAAATTAAATATATGTGGAGGGGAGAAAAGTACACCCACATATGTAGCAAACAAAACAAAACAACAAAAAAGAAGCTCACTGCTATCAAGTAAAGTCTGACTCCCAGTGAACCTGTTAGACAAGGTAGAACTGCTCTGTCAAGTTCCATGTCTGTAAATCTTCACTGGGGTAGTATGTCTTGTCTCTCTCCTGTGGAGCTGCTGGTGTTTTCAAACTGCTAGCCTTTTGAATCACAGTCCAGTGCATAACCACTATGCCACCAGGGCTTCTTATATATACACGCAGATATGGTTGTTTGTTTGTTTTCCCCCTGGTTTAAGATTAAAACAACAACAACTGAGATTCTGAAAGGTTGTGACCTTCCAGGGCCACACATGAGTTGTGAACAAATTAAAATCAGATTACAGCCACATCTAAATTACAGACAAATACTCTCCCCATTATAATTCCATGTAAATCTAATACTTGCTTATATCTGATTTATTTATTCACTCCACGATCATTTATTTATTAAACTGTCATTACTCACCAGGAAAGGAGCCTGGATGCAAAACCCCACGTCATTTCATGGAGAGAGAAGTGTCAGTCTGCGTCAGGAGAGACTGAGAGGTGGACATCCTGTGGCAAGTTCTACTTTGCCTTTTGAGGTTGCTGTGAGATGGAATTGACTCAATGGCTAACCTTTATTGTATTCACCAAGCACTAGTCTTGGCTTAGGAAAGAAGCAGGCCATCAGCCTTTCTCTCAAATTGTTTTTAATCTTTTGTGAAATGAGACTTTCTTCTTTTTATGATATACAACACTTTAATTAAAATGAAGCGGAAAGCAGCAGGAGATTTGAAGCTAATAGCTGTCTGGCGGTAATTTCTGAATCCATCTCCCTCATAACAGTATTGAACCAAAAAATTAACCAAGACCTCCTGTTGGAACCCACAGGCAACCCAATGCATTTGACATGCAGCATTCTCAGGAAGGAGGATAAGGTGCAGCTTGCCAGTTTTGTCGTACTGTAAGGTGGGGAGGAAATGGCACGGGGTGTGATATGAAGTATGTTGAAGCCTTAAGAAATGGATATTTTTTATGAAGAAACTCTGTTCAGGCCTCTGCTTGTTCATCGACTCCCACAGAGCCATGAGATGCTGGAGTCCAATAGGCTCCTTTCCAATATGAGCAAAATCTGTGTTGTTCTAGAGACACATAGGCTGTAGAAAAATTAGTGAAACTTTCCAAGGCCTTAAGCATTTCTGTGTTGTTGTTGCACAGATGTGGGGAGCAGTAGATCTAACGAGCTAGAAGTAACAGGCCCATTCTCTTAGATACAGAAGAGAATCATTTCTGTTCTACTCCTCTAATGACATTTACTAAGGACACACTCCACTTCATTTGCTATTCCTCTCCTTGTCTAGACCTGGGCTAACTTAATGTGGAATGTGAAGAACTCAAACTCACTGCCGTCACATGGATCCCAGCCCTTAGTGACCGTGTGGGACAGGTAGAACTATCCTTGTGAGTTCCTGAAACGGGAACTCTTTTTTGGGAACAAAAGAGTTTCGACCTGCTTTCAAACTACTGACCTTGCAGTTAGCAACCCAACAAGTAACCACTATACCACCAGGGCTCCTTTGAATGAATTAAGGATGGGGTTATTACTGATAATTTATTATTTAAAAGGTGTATCTTATTCTTTCTGGATCGAGACTACATTTTTAATGCTCTTGTTTGTAGAACATTCCATGTTTGGCCATTATAGGGCTTCTTAAACAGTTCCCCCCTTGTGATTCTTCTTCGCCTGATAAATTTGTAATACAGGCATTCACTGACAGAAAGACCACAGATCCATTACACTGATTTTGAAGTATTTTGGGGTTTTGCACATTTAGAAAATTCTTACTGTTGCCAGATTTTTCACAACTCCCACATTCCTTTGCACGGCCCATATGGGGTGGTGACTAACGTTGCTGAGCAGGAACTAAAGGAGATGGGTGTGAAACATGTTAGCTGCCTTGATAGAGAACAAGTCAAAAATTCCTAGGGCAAAAAATTTCTTAGGGCAATATTCTTAATTTTTTTATTCCCTGCGTGTGTGATTTGATGAACATCTCAAAGCTATTGCTGCTATTGAGTTGGTGCCAACTCAATAGTGACCTTAGGGGATAGGGAAGAAAGGGCCCTGTGGGTTTCTGAGACTGTAGAAAGTCCACCGTGGCTGGAGGATTCGGAATGCTGGCATTTCAGATCACACCCCAGTGCGTTACCACACCAGGACACCTCATGGGTGAGCATAGTGTGGGAGAAAGCCTTATATTGACAAGATTTTGCAGGGTAGATCTCTTGGCACTATCCGTGAATAAAGATGCCAGAAACAAAATGCATAACAATAATAATTAATGCTATATGCTTAGTATTTTGTAATCTAGACAATACATCTTAAAATGCACATTGGAGTAGCAATACTTTAGGTCAGAACAGAATGGTCCCACAGGGTTTCCAAGGTTGCAAACCATTACACATGCAGACTATCACACGAAGAGTGTGATTTTAGTGCAAAAAAGAAAAGCAGAAAACAAAAAGAGAAAAATAGACCAGGTTGATACAATAGGGAACCTAGAAAAATATGCTGAACATATGGGATTTGGGGAGTACAAATATGATAATTTTTAAGCATTTTTTAAAAGTGGTGAAAGAATGGACATTTCAATAAGTGATGCTGGGAGCATTAGTTATTTATGTGAAAAAGTATTTTTTTCTCAGTATGGTGCTATACACAAATATAAATTCTAGACAGATTCAAGGACTCAATTTCAAATGCAAAACTTTAAAACTCTCAAAAGTCAATATATAAAAAATTTACAACAAGAAAAGAAGAACAAGCATGTAAAAAGATGATAAATTTGACAGCATTAAAATAAAACATACCATAAACAAAGTAATAAGTGTAAGTTTTATAATAGAGGAGACATTTGTAATGTAAATAACCCACAGATAAGTTATATACAGAATAAAGAACAAAATAATGAAAAATACAAGTAACTCAAACAGAATAATGAGCAAAGAATATTTATGGATGAGGTAAGCCAAATGACAGGAGATCATATGCATCCAAGCTCAAGCGCACTCCCTTTAAGTCAAGACTAATCACAGTGACCTTAAAGGAGAAACAGAATTTCCCAAAGGCTTGCCAAGGCGGTTGTGGTAGTTAAACAATCTTTTGTCAATTTGAGAGGAATAAGAGTGAGGAGGTGGAGTTTAGCCTGGCCATCAGGTCCAAGTTTGATGACCTCATCTGGAGGCAAAATATAGATAAATAGCTCGCTGGAGTCTGGACATACTCGCTCCCTGGGAGACATTGCAGCTGACAAGACACATGAAGCTACACTAGTGCCCTGAGCTGGAGGAGCCACATGGAGACCCCTGCCAGCGCTGAGATGCTTACACCACTAGATTCACAAGACTTCCCACCCACTGGTCTGTGATCTCCCTGAATTTGATGTCATTGCGTGTGTTTTGTGATTCTGAAGAGGACTTTATAGATTGGTATCGGACATGTGGGCTAATATAAGACTTGTGGACTTGATCTGGACAGGGCTGGGATGTTTTCTTAGTATACAATAACTCATTATATAAAGCTTATATGAGTGTCTATGAAGGTGTTCTCTACTCCATTCAAACAAACAGTGGTAAACTTTATGCACTCAGACTGCAGCATCCTTCACCCATAGAGTAATTGGTGTGTTTGAGCCACTGACCACTGTAAACTACAGCACCACCAGGATCCCCATAAAGTATAAATATACTCAAAGACTGTCAGATCGCATTATTCTTAGTCTGAAATGTGTTCTGCATAAAAATAACAAGTAAACCTAAAACAAAAGATGGTTGGTTGATGAGATACACTGGCTGGGAATCGAACCCAGGTTTGCATGGATTTCAAGAATTCTATAACTGATTAACCACTGTTCTTACAGTACTAAAATTTCCTAAACACATATGGGGTAATATGCAGCAAACATCATACAAGTCCAAGATTCTAAGATCTCTACCAACTTTCAGGTACTTGTTGAAAAAGCTCAGGGGAAAGGCAATAGGCATTTATGAATAGTTGTGTCTGGCCTTTTCTAATTACTAGTCGGGTGAGAATGGAGGGGTTCACCATCAACATCAGTCCAAAGCTGATGTTTATGAGATATTGGTCAGATATGCGTGCACTCTATAGCCTGCTTTACCAATTTTGTCCTACCTAGGCATTCTCTACTTCTCTGCTGGCTTTCATAATTCATTGCCACATCTGTTGCTACCAATTCACTGTACCTTTTTTTAATCATTTTATTGGGGGTTCATACAACTCTTGTCACAATCCATTGATACGTCAATTGTGTCAAGCACATTTGTACATTCATTACCCTCATCATTCCCAAAACATTTGCTCTCCACTTAAGCCGCTGGCATCAGCTCCTCATTTTCCCTCCTTCCTCCCCACTTCTCCCTGTCTCATGCACCCTTGATAATTTATAAATTATTATTTTGTCATCTATTACACTGTCTGACATCTCCCTTCACCCACTTTTCTGTTGCCCATCCCCAAGGGAAGAGGTTTTATGTAGATCCTTGTAATCAGTTCCTCTTTCTACCCCATTCTCCATTTACCCTCTCAGTATTGCCAATCTTAGTACCGGTCCTGAAGGGATCATCTGTCCTGGGTTCCCTGTGTTTCCAGTTCCTATCTGTACCAGTGTACATTCTCTGGTCTAGCCAGATTTGTAAGGTAGAATTGGGATCATGATGTGGGCAGGGGGGTAGCGTTTATGAACTAGAGCAAAGTTGCATGTTTAATTGTTGCTACACTGCACCCTAACTGGCTCATCTCCTCCCTGCGACCCTTCCATAAGGTGATGTACAGTTGCCTACAGATGGGCTTAGGGTCCCCAATATACACTCCACCTCATCCACAATTATATGATTTTTTTGTTCTGATGATACATGATACCTCATCCCTTCCACACCTCATCATCACACAGGCTGGTGTGCTTCTTCCATATGGACTTTGTTGCGTCTGAGCTAGATGGCCACTTGTTTACCTTCAAGCCTTTAAAACCCCAGATGCTATATCTTTTGATAGCCAGTCACCATCAGATTTCTTCACCACATTTGCTTATGCACCCATTTGTCTTCCCATCTGTGGAATCATCAATCTATATTTCCTGGATCTAGGAGGTTTTCTATGGTGATCTTGGCTCCATTTCTGCTGCTTCTTCCTTGATGTCGTGAGATTCCAATATTTGCCTCTCAGATGGCTCATTTTAAGCCTTCTCTGGTAGTGAAACTGGCTAATTCCCACATTAGGGTTTCCAAATACCTATTTGCATGGTTCCAACCCATAAAGTACCATATGCCTTATTTAAAATATTAGTAAGGTATCCACACCCCTTGGTGGGCCAAAAAATATCTCACGTCTGCCTAACTCTACAGGGTCACTATGAGTCAGAATGGACAATGAGTTTGGTTTTTAGTTAGCACTTGGTGGTAGGTCTTACAAAGACTAAGTTTACAAGAATCATAACAATAATTCCCTGCATGGGAGATAATCATAAGGAGAGATTACAAGTCTGAGCATTTCTGTTCATGCTTAATTTAAACCTCAAAGGTTATACCAAACATGGTTTTTAATGTGAAGTATCTGAACATGCCAAGAAGAGATGATTAATTGTATTCATTTTTCAATTATTATATTAGTTTTCAATTGTTACAATAAGGCTGTGTTTCTTTATAATTTAAAAATATCAGGAAGAATATGATTATAAATCTGATATGTATTATTAAGGTCTGAGATAAAAATAAAACTAATGAGTCTATTTTCTAAGAAACCACCAAGAATCCAGCATGGCAAGACCCTATTGAATGAAGGAAAAGAGTAAGATCAATAGACGATTATGTATGTGGACTATAGCGTGAACAAACTGTTGGTCTGTGTTTCTTTCACAGGGGACTGATTTGTCATTGGCATCTAGGTAGTTATATAATCTGTTGTCAATTTGAAAGGATTAAGAGTGAAGGGATGGGGTCTAGCCTCTCAATCATTGTGTAGACAATGAGGCCTCTGGGCATGGCCTTCCCCTGAGGATTCTGGGAATTCCTGTATTTCCTCCCTTGGAAACAGGACACACTCTCTCTGCTCACTCCCTGTGAGACATCCCTGTGGAATAGACACATGGAGAGAGACTGATGGAGCCAGACCTCTGGTGCTGGAGAAGCCGCATGGAACCCCTAGCAGCTCTGAGATGCTTAAAATGCCACTGGATCCACAAGATTTCTCACCCACTTGCCTGTAATTTTCCTGCATTCAGCATCATTGCATGTGTTCGTGATATCACACATGGACTTGATCTGGACTGTGCTGGGATTTTTTCTCAATATACAATCGCTCTTGTATATAAGCCTTTTTCTTATACACATATGAGTCTCTCTAGATTTGTTTCACAAGTCAACCTGGACTAATATAGCATCATATACATAGTAACAAAAAAAGAAAGAAGAATCTTAAATCAGAAGGTTGATTTGAAAAGAAATGGAGTTTAGAAATTTCTAGAAAGCAAAGAGGGAAGAAGTAAGTTAATGGAGCAATTTTTTATACTTTACCAAGTAACTCAAAATAGGTCTAGTGGGACCATGGTATGGGACTCCAGGCACATTACAAACCTAGATTGCTTTGCCCTCCAAAAATTCTCCTAAATGACATGTTCATTGGGGAAGAGAGTTGACAAAATCCTTGATTCCCAGCCCTGTGGTGATGATGTTGGACCTCCCTCTGCCCAATGTGAAATGAAAACTTGGAGAAGGAAATTTGTTAACATAAATTAAGCTATAAAACAGTCAAACTAACTGATAATGTGTGTGAGCATATCTAACACATTGCATCTTAATGAAGCAATCCTGGTTAATGCACTAATTACTCCTTTTAGGTTTTGTGTTGTAATGATAACAGTAACCCCCATGGAAATGCTTCATCTTGTTCTATGTAGAACGTTTCTCTCATAAAAGCAGAAATGATAAAGATGAGTTAGTTTATTGTGCCAACCTGGCTGATAAACTCATGTGGGGTTAATTGAAGGGCAGAGAGATATATGGCTCAGTGAGCCTCACCTTTCAAGTTCTTGGGCCTCTTGCTTTCTGATTGTCAGACCAGGGTGCAGCTACCTTAGCCAGTTCCCTGCTTCATCTGGCAAGGCTCACTTCCTGTAAGACATCCCCAAGGAGAAGCCACATGGACTTACCCCAGTGCAACCCTGGGTGCTGGAGCAGCCGTGTGGAGACCCCTGCCAATGCTGAGATGCTTACGCTCTCACTGATTTGACTTTGCTCATGCAGTTGGCGTCATTGTGTCTGTTTTGTGAGATTGAGGAGGCCTTTGTGGATTGGTATTGGACATCTGGATTAATGGGTAAATGTTGGACTTGTGGGCTTGGGCAGCACTGGGTTGGGATGTTTTCTTGATGTGCACTTAAATAACCTTTATGTAAAACTCTCTTATACATGAGTTTCTGTGAATTTGTTTCTCTAAAGTACCCAGACTAACACACACTCTTTTAAGAAGACCAAGAAATATGCACACAATTTAACTTTATTACAGTGATATTTTCCAAGGCCTTTGCACGAATTTATACTAGTCAGTAACAATGCCAGTCAACATTGGTACATTAATTACTGTTGGCCTGCCCTCCACCCATTCTTCTTTCCTTTAGGCCAAGAGTTCACAAATTTATTCAGTTATTTATCTCTTGTTCATTTAGCCCATATGCTTCAGAGAAACTAATACCCTTACGCCATCACCCTCCTTAGCCTCATAGGCAGGTGCATTTGATCTAAGGATATACTAATTAATTTTCTATAGGAACTTAGCCCCACAAGGATTTATTCGATGCTTTCCAAAGTTAGATAACTGCACCCCTATTGTCATCTACTTGATTATGGTTCCAGCACTTTTCAATACTGCAGGAAGAATGTGAGTGCCCCATGGAGGTTTCAAGGCTGCAGATCTTTGCAGAAGCAGGCCCTGACATCTTTCTCCCCTGGAGTGGCTAGTAGCTTGAAGAACCAGCTTTCCAGTTAGCATCTTAGTTCTTTAACCACCTCACCACCAAGGCTCTTCCAACAGAAGAATCCAAAGTGAAAAAACACTCACTGCCATCAAGTGGACGCCAATGCATCATGACCACGTAGGGCTCAGTAGACCACTTTAGTGGGTTTTTGAAACAGCTAATTTTGGGGGCACAGAAAGCCTCGTCTTTCTCCTACAACAGAAAGATAGAAGACTGCAAATGACATTTCTTGGACCGCTTTGTGAGATGGGAATTAATAATCAGAGACACTGGCTAAAAATAAAAGGTAGGAAGTGAAAAAGCTATGTTTTTCCTCCTTCTGATATTCCCAGGATTGAGAGCACCTGTGAGCATCAGCAAGCGACTGAATGTTAGCAAGGTGTGTGGACCAGTGGTCTTCTACTTCTTATTTGGAGGCAGAGCCCCAGTGTTATTGGGCCTAACCTCAGTAAACAGGCATTCCATAAAATCATTCTTCTTGTTTGCTTTTCAAAGTATATAGACAATTGTGGCTTCTTGCTGTTATTGATCCTGGATAACTTTGTCTCCATTGATCATTTTGCTCTTATAATATTGTAGTGCCGAGGAACTGGTTAATTCTAAGAGAACTACCATTCTGTGCACTGCCAGTAATAGGTTCAAACATGTAATCCCCTGGATAATTCAGGAAAGATTTGAGGGTGATTCCTGGAATTGGTTGTATGTTTTCTTCTTAGGCATTTTCAATAGCCTCGTACTCTTCTTTTACCTTCAGCTGTACAGAAGATCACTGTAAGTTTCAGAACACTGCTATATCCTGAATAGTCATTTCACTATTCTCCTAAGAACCATGTCAATACAGCAGAGAAAGCAGCATCCAAAGGTGTGGAGAGGAATTATACACAAGTGATTGGCTTTTGCCTTTCTAAATCAATTTTGGTAAGCCAAAAATGGCCTATCATTTAATTCAGTTTGAGTTGGAATTTCCATTATTTTCTACAAGCTGATGCAGCCATCCTCTTTTAGATGTCATGCCAAAGAAGTTCTGTAAGATTCCACAGGTTAGTATATTGAGTTGTTCTGCAAGTCTTATGGAAAGAGCACAGAATATTCTATGTGTTCCATCTTGAGCTATTTAGAGACTATAGTGATTTTTCAGACTTCTTTAGTTCATTTGATCTCTAAATGACTTATGCCAGAGACATGGAAAGAATCTACTTTACTACGTTTGACTCTTCAAGTATAAGATGCCAAAAAATCCATATTTAATGTAAAATGTTACATTTGACACATGACCGGGCAACATTTCACTCTGCTATACATAAGATCGTTATGAGTCAGAATGTACTCATCAACACCCAATGAAGCTGTGAAGACTGCTCTAGAATTTCAGGCTTACTGATCTAGGATAAAACTCAGATATTTAGTAGTCACGACACCTGATAAACTTGAGCATGCACTTTATTTGCTTTGCCACGTTGGTAGACTTTTCAGGCACTTAAAATTCAAATGATTCTAAATCTTCTGAAAACAATTTAACCACACAGATAGTTCTACATTTCCCCCAGGTACCATGTAAATTCCAGAGTGAACCACCTAGTTTATTCCTTTCTCTTTTCCGTAAAACTTTTTTCCGTATCATTTCTCATTGTTCTTGATTTCCAATCTATTTCCAGTCACCTCCACTTTAAGCATCAGCTTTGTTCTCACCAGGTTCATCTCATTACAGAACTGACTTCTTTCCTAACTAAATTCTAGTCTGTAATTATTTTCCTGGCAACAAAGCTCATGACGTCATCCCACTCCTTGAGCCATTGTATCAAAGTCAGATTTATCATTTGAGTCCAACCTACCTTTCCACTCCCCCCCCCCCCCAGCACCTTTGTCATTCCACCCTACCAATTTAGTTACGGTTTATTGTGCCACCCTGGCCAATAAACACATGTGGGATTAATTGAAGGGCAGAGCGATAAATGTCTCAGTGAGCCTCACCCATCTGGTTTTCTGGTCTCATGTTCTCTGATGGTCCAACCAGTTTGCGGCTGCCGTCGCTGGCAAGGCTCACTTCTCACTGTGAGACATTCCTGAGGAGAAGCCACATGGCTCTACCCTGATGCAGCCCTGGGTGCTGCAGAAGCCACGTGGAAATCCCTGCAGCGCTGAGATGCTTACACGCCCACTGGATGCAAAGACTTTCTACCCACTGGCCTGTAAACATCCTGCATTTGGTGTCATTTTGTGTGTTTTGTTAGTTTGAGGAGGACTTTGTAGATTGGTGTCGGACCTATGGGCTTGGGCTTGGACTGGACTGGACTGGACTGGGATGCTTTCTGAGTGTGGGCTTACCATTTATATAAACCTCTCTCTTTACATAAGTGAGTTTCTGTGGATTTGTTTCTCTAGTTTACCCAGACTAACACACTTGGAGTAGACTGACTTTTCGTGAGATAACCAATTTACTTGTATAGTTTTTTTCTGGAACATGACAAACTTCTTATCCGTGTCCTCCATTTCTTGCTCTCTTTTCCTTCAAAGTTCTTTCATTTTCTCTACCTGATTAAAATCTCAATCATTTGTATGTTTAAAACATATTTGTTGAAAACATGTAGTAACAGTAAAATTATAGCCACCCATGGGTAACCATGTGGGGAATATATTAATGTGCACAATTAAGTAAAATACAGTGCCCTAAATACTATTTAAAAAGTTGTTTGAATCTCTATATGAATATTAGTGAGAGAGTAATTTGCCTTTAAATTTAAATTTTAAATACTACTTCATCCTACCAATTATCTAGTCCAAAACTAGTCAAAATTAATCATTCCCATGTCTTTATTTTCATTGTGAAAACGTCAATAACATTTGCCTTCTGCTCGATGATTTTTAGGAGGACATGTTACTCTTTAAGTATGAGCTTCCTCAACTGAAAATGGTGATAATTATAGTATACACCTGATAAAGGCGTGGTGAGGATGAAATAAAACTAATCCATCTAACATGCTTTCAACCATATTCAGCATCCTGTCAATGTTCACTACAATTCAGAGAGAATTATCTATCCCTCTGCATGACAAATGTAGTATCTGGGCAGATTAAACAGTTAAGAATTTCACTATTAGATAAAAGGTTGACAGTTCAAACTTCTCTAGAGGCATCTCCAAAAATGGGTCTAGTGACCTGCTTCTAACATGTCACAGCCTTCAAAGCCGGTTAGAGCAGTTTCAATCTGACACAAGTGGGATCACCTGGAATTGGCATTGACTTGCTGGCTACTAGCAGCTACATTAAAATCAAAGTTTTGATAGTGACCCATACTCACCCTACTCTGAAAAGAGATCTGTTGGTGCACTGGTTAAGTACACTGCTTTTAACAGAAAATAGGGCCATTTGAATGTACCCAGTTGTCCTGAGAGAGAAAGATCAGCCGTCTGCACCCATAAAAATGAAAACACAGCTAAACCTATTTCCAACACATCAAACCCAATTCATATTAACACAGAAAGACCTGCCCAAAAGGGTTTCCACGGATGTTATCTTTGGGAAAGCCAACTGTCACACCTTTCCCCTGTGAGCAGCTGAACCACGACCCTTTCAGTTGGCAGCAGAGCTCTAAAGAGTACAGCCTAAAGACCCACAGAAGCATGAGTCTCTACTGACTCGATGGCATACATTACCACCAAAATCCCTACTCCAATGCCCAATGTCATTAACAACAGCAAACACCTCACTGCCCAGTGGCAACCCGGGGGTAGAACGGCCCCTATGGTTTTCAAAGCCTGTAACCCTTTGCAGGAGTAGAGAGCTTCCTCTTTCTCCTGTCCAATGGTATGAATTAAGTAAATGAATAAAGGAACAAATGTGCGAATTGTTTTATGATTTACTCAGAACAAGCTTTTTTCCCTCTCTATTTTTCTTGGGGGAAAGTATAAAAGCCAAATAGACACCATTTCAATAATTTCCACAAGTATAATTTTCTGATTTAGACTATATTTTTCAGGTTGCCCTGCCCTCCTTGCTATCCTCTTGCAAATGGTTCCACCATGATCTTAAACTCACTGCTTGCTAAACTTCCTATTTGATCTCCCGAGTTACTTTTGTCCATAAGATCTCACATAGATAATTCCTTAAAAGAGTCCAATGCTCAAAGCAGATGGACTTAGCTGATTGATAAGCTATTTTGTTTATGTTCAAGGAAGACTCTTGTAATAGTTATATAATCGTTTGTCAACTTGAGAGAATTAAGAGTGAAGGGGTGCAGTCTAACCTGTCAATCAGGCCAATAAGGCCTCTGTGAAGACATGGCCTTCTCTTGAGGATTCGGGGAACTCTGGTGTTCCTCCTTGGAGGTGGGTGACACACTCTCTCTCTCTGCTCACTCACAGGGAGACATTGCAGCTGACAAGACACATGGACCTACACTCCTGCCTCGGAGCTGGAGAAGCCAGGTGGAGAACCCCTGCCAGCATTGAGATACGTCCACTGCCACCGGATCCACAAGACTTTTCACCCACTGGTCTGTGATCTTCCTGCATCCGACATCATTACATGTGCATGGGTCAAAAGAGGAATTTATAAATTGGTATCAGACATATGGACTAATATTGGTCTTATGGACTTGATCTGGACTGGACTGGGGTGTTTCCTCAATATTCAATTGCTTTTGTAAATGAACCTCTTTCTTATACACATGAGCATCCATGAAATTGTTTTGCTGCTAGTCTACCCAGACTAACACAATGCTAGAGGAGAGTTTTGGTGTAATGTTTAAACATTATCTCAGGGCAAACATTCTGATCATTGTTCCAAGCTGCATAGCTCCCAAATGACCAGAGCAAGCTTTGAAAACGGGCCTCGCTACACTGCTCTGTGTCTGAACTATTGATATGCTTTTTAGTGCCTGGGTCCTTTCCCCATTAATCAAATCTTACAGCAGAACATGACTCTGGCGTCAGGAACTGCTTGGGGGGGAGAAGTTAACAGACCTTTCAGTGACTGTTGTTTCCTTGCTGCCCATTGATGGATCAAGAGCTAATTCCCAAACTATTTTCAAGCCAACCTGCTAAGTACATAATATTTACTCAAGCGACACTAAGCCATTTGGCAGGATTTCAACAGGAAAAAGAGAAAAACTAACTACCAGGCCCTTTGAGGAATGGCATAATAAGGTTTGTTCAGAGTTGCACAGGCAATGATCTGTTTATCTCCTGATAGAGATGTTCGGAAAGGGTTCTTTAGAACTGACTCTGTTTTCTGATAATTCTTTCTACTTTTTCATTTCAGAACTAAAAGAAAGCCTAATCACAGCGGAGAAAGGACAGACATAATTAGGCCTCAACATAAAGTCAATCACTTCATGCAAGAAAGAAAATGTTCAAGTTATCAAACAATGGGCAGTTATTGTAAAGCCGTGGACGTGTTTATCGGTGATAAATGTTTGCATGTTTATTTTTTGAGTTCCGTTTCCTCACTGCATAAAGTGCACATGCTGAGAAGTGAAAATCTATTCTGTTGAAGAAGCAGTCAGGGTATATGCCATCTTTTAAAACCTATTCATCCACTTGGGGGAAACCTTCTTACCTCCCTGAGGTGCATGTGTAATACAGCAGTTCATGTTTGTAGTGGAAACATAAAACTTGGTTTAAAAGAAATCTTTCTTAATTTCCAAAGTGCCCTCAGAGAACTGGTGCCAAAGAAGGTTAAGTCCTGGGCTGTGTTTATTGATGGTGCACGCTGTATTAGTTCCACTGATGCAGGTGAAGTTTAGAGTCAAGAAACCTGCTTGGAGCCAATCTCCTCTGGGACATATGGGCTCTCCTCATGTCAGAATTGACTGGAAGGCTCCCAGCAGCAATGAACACCCAGGAAAGGCCCCTCTCTTAGCTGGGTACTGCAATGACACCCAGAGAACAAAGATGGGGCCCAGAAGTGGCGGGGGGGGGGTGAAGGGAGCCCACTCCACTGAAATAGCATTGCACTCCAAAGGAATCAGCAGCAGACGTTGCGTGGAAGATTGCGTTGACTGTTCAATTGTTTTGCAAACTAAAACTAACAAAAAGCAAATCAGTTATTATGAAATGGATTCTCACTCAAATCGAGAGAGGATCTATGCTGGCTTGTCAGAAGTACACTCGGAAGCCTTTCTTTACAGCTGCCTTGGAAAGGACTCAAGTCCTCAGTATTTCGATTAGAAACTGGAAGTTAATCATCCGTACTGCCAGAGACCCCTGCAGATCGCAGAGTAATAGCTCCATTCATATTTATGGCAAGCCAGGATTTATGAGGGGCAGTGGAAGAGGAAGGCCTGTCCGAGATGGGCTGGCACTGTGGCTGTAACAGTGGGCTCCAGGAGAGGGAAAATGGTGAGGGTGGAGCAGGACCGATATTTTGTTTGATTCTGTTGTGCATAAGGTCACTATGGGTTGGGTCTTACTCGATGGCATTTAACAGCAACACAGTACATAATGGTTAAATCCTCAAAGCTCTCAAATCAGAAGACGTCTTGCTGAGATCTTCATTCTTTTGCTGGGAGCTCTGTCTAACCTGGAACAGGAGTCTCAATTTTCAAATTTTCTTAAATTTTTATTTTATTCTCATTCTATTCTACTTCAAAATAGATAATATAAAGACAATAAAAACAAACAAACATAGCTACGATAGTATTTTGAGCCTAAACTAAAAGTTAAAGAAAATAATAATAAAGATATTACTAGTCTTTAATAATTTCAAATGGTTAGTGCTCAAATTTTCCCAAGTGTCCCATAATTTACTTTTAAGCAAATATTTATTTCAATCCAAATCTAAATAGTATCCCATGGCTGCTATTCATTTATCATATTTAATCTATGTATTAATTCTGTCAAGGGAAAATGTTGCAACAGACAAAGGTGACTTTATTTCAAGGACAAAGAGAGCAGGAACATAGGCACAATTGCAATGGGGAGAAAGACCATTACAGTGGAGAGAGTGACTGGAACTGAATCTTAACTCGAACTCCACTCAAGTAAAGGATAGGAGGGTCTTAGGGACTGAAGGGAGCTAGTGGGAAAGTATTGAAGTACTCAAGGACATTAGGAAATCAAGCAACTGAGTTACCTCCTGAGTTTCCAGATAAGGCCAGAGGAAATATGTTCCATGTGGAGTCCGTGAGAAACAGAGAGAGAGAGAAAAGTTAGAGGCCTGGGCTCAAAAAGAGTCTGCCTAGAATTTAGTCAAGCTCTTCTCTGAAATCTAAAAGCACAGGGAGACTTGTGCTACCGCTATTTCCCAGGAGTACTCATTCAGCATGGTTGCTCTCCATCTCTCTTTGCTTCCTTGAAACTTTATTGTTGAAGACTGTGGTGGTTGGTCTTTGATGTGAAACATTCCCAAGAACACAGAGTGAGGAATTAATAAGTAATTGTAGAACAAAGGGCATATGATTCAGAAAAGTGTCCAACTCTGCCCTAGCTTGAGTTTTTGGAATATAATACTTTCCAGAACAATCACCTCTTTGGTTTTGCTCTTTCTCCTTCAGACCTTTCAGTGTTCTCTATGCTGAACTGACTAGGGTAGCCCCTCCATCCATGCATACCATCACATCACAGGTGCACAGGTCCCTTCTCTGTGGTCCCTTCAAGCTTCTCAACAGGTCATAACTCAATCAGTAAAACATTTACTGTCCCTTCCTAAATGAAGACACAATGAGCGACTTGAAGGATTCCCGGTGGCATAGTTATATGTTATATGTTGGGCTGCTAACTGTGAGATTGACAGTTCAAAACTACAAGTTCAAAGCGCTCCATGGTAGAAAGATGAGGCTTTCTAGTCCTGTAATAAACATCTCTGAAATCCACTTGGGAACTTCCAAACAAAAGAATTTCTGTTTATTTTGCCCTGTCCTTTGAGGTTTCTGTGAAATGGAACCCTTGCTTTGTGTGGGATTCCTTGTGGACTTATGTGGACAACCGCTTTCTAAAGCACTTTATTTAATGAACTCTAATTCCACCTTTTGCACAGAGGACAGTACCAGGGAAGCGGGAGAGAAATGGATTCACAGAGTGAGCTCAGGTATCAGTGTTTCAAAGAAAAGGACTGGGCTTGAATTCTGATTCTAAATTGGAGTGTGCTAGAGGGAAGTAACAAGTTTGCAATCTAAGAAGAAAGAATATGATTTAATTTCTAATCAATAGTGAAGAGCACAATGAAGGTACGAATGAGAAGTCAAGTTGCTGTTTTTGAAGATGTTCTATCTCGCCGGTCACTGCAGCGAGGGAGAGGCTAGTCCTAAGGACACGGGGGTGCAAAATAGGACAGCGCTTAAAGTCACAGGGCACTATTCCCTTGACTCCCCTTAGCAAGCAGCCAGCTCCTGTCCCTCTTAAAATAGGATCAACTCTAAAAATCCTATAGACTTTAGGTTTTTAGTCAGAGCATATGAAATATGTACTTATGGCCCAATTGAAGAGAGAGAGAGAGAGAGAACAAGAGAGAGTGATAGATTAACCTGCCAGATTTCAAAATTTGGGTAGTAGTGCAGATGCTAGGAAGTACAGAGAAAAAAACTGTAGGTGACTCTATAGTTCAAAGACGGTTGGCACAAAATAAATTGGGATTCAGCTTAGGAAAGCAAATACTAATGGACTTGAAGAAGAATCAGGAGGAAAAAAATGCATTGGTGGTGGGAGGGTAATTTCAGAGGCATACACACAGAAAATAGTGCCTATGGCAATCAGTTTTAAATTGCTGAATGATTTCTCACAGCTGGCGAAGGAAGCTGCAATGGTGAATAGAAACTATCCATTCCCCCTTCCCGACCCCCACCATAATGAGGTAACCGGGTCATGCGGCATACCTGCCTCCGAATAATTAAAAGGAGGACGAACTAAATACCCATTTGGATATTAATGAAACCATGAACCATTTATCAATCTTCTGGTTTTTCCTCTCAAATATCTCTCTATTCTGCCTCTAGCTCCTGATTTCCAAAACTAAAATTCAGCCTAAATTGTAGAAATATTCATAGTCATATTGAATAACTAGGGATTAACTCATTACCTATCAATTTCTGAACAGTATTCGTAATACAAAATGAAAAGTGGAGACCATTGAACTCTTGTTTATACAAACTAGTTGTAGAATAGATAGCCTATTTAATATATTTTTATTATGTATACTATATTTAGGTGAAGTAAAAGAGTGCAATAAATAAATGAATGAATATTTATCTGAAAACTAATTATGTATCTCTGGTCATAATTTTAAAAGCTGTTTTACATGAAATCCATAGCATTTAGAACCATGACGGTAGCAGATATTGTTTTATCTGCTATATAAGGGTAGAAGGTGTCTCCCACTCCTTTGCTCACCTTGAAGGTCAAGACCAGTTTTCCTACTGCTATTAACCCTTATCTGCATTTTTGACTTCAAAGTACAATCAGCTTTCAAAACTTCCTTTACTCCCATGAGGCGGGACAGATAAAATGTCAAGGAACCAATACCTCCAGGAATGGTCCTCAACCAGTGACAGATGGATTGATATTGGTACTTACCACCCAGTTTGTCCCTGATTCAGAACAACAGTGAACCAAAGGGCTGCCCGGTCCTATCCCCTTAAACACCTGTGAACTGCTGTGATGGGCTCATTTGGGGAAGCATATCGTCAGGCTGTCTTAGTATTATGACTTAGTCTAGAAGCTCCTCTAAAACGTATTCAGCATCAAGGCAACCCTCAAAGTTCCAATGACATAGAGGTGATGGCTTTGCACAGATACCTTGACCAGGAAACAAACAAGGGTCCCCCACATGGTAGGCACCAAATGTAGCCCTGAACCCCAACTGACTGGGAGAGATGAGAAGCCATATGTAATAGTGCAGCTTCCTTGCCCTTCAGTGGAACAATTACTTGGTATCAGGGCCCCAGTGTAATGGAGCCAGAGTTGCCTCAACGTGAGTGACTCTATAGCCTTCCTTTACTGTCTTTCTTCTCTACTGCTTTGCTGTGGTTTCTGGGAGTACCTCTGGAATGGTTAGCATCAAAATTTTTACCCACAGCCCTCCTATGGGACAACTTAATCCTCAGACAATGGACTTAGCCATTTTTTAACAACTCTCACCAGAAATAGCAACTCACTATAGTTAAAATGTGAAGGGGTACCCCTCCCCCAAACAGAATTGCACTGGATGGAGTGGACCTTTCTTAGTACACCTTTTTCTGGCTAGGCGGGCATCCAGCAACTCACTCTGAGTTAGTGCACACAGTGGCATTGCCTGGAAAGTTCACAGTGAATTTTTTCTTAAAAGCAGTTTTGATCAAACCTCTGTTTTTATGATGGCTGATTTAAGAGAACAGTGTGTGGCAGTGAAATGGTGTGTCCTCTTGAAAAATGCCACAGATAACTATTGTGATGTTGAAAACAGGTTACAAGCACAAGTCTATGGAAAAAACTCATGTAAGAATGGTTTTCTCATTTTAAAAAGGTGAAATATCGATTGATGACAAACCTTGTTTGGACATCCGTCAACTTCCCAAACAAATGAAAATATTGACACCAGGTCAGACTGTTAATCAAGCTTTCTATTTAGAGGTTCTGCAAAGATTGTCTAATAGTGTGTGACAAAAAGGGCCTGATTTGTGTCAGACAGGGGACTAGTTTTGCCACTACAACAATGCACCTGTTCTCACAGCCATCTCAGTGTGCCACTTTTGGGCAAAAAAGCACCATGCCTCTCTTGCCCCCATGCACCTTACTCACCTGATCTCACTCCATGCAAATTCTTTTTGTTTCCATGAATGAAAATGGACATGAAAAGACAGTGATTTGATGACATAGAAAAAGTAAAGAAAATAACAAAGAGGTGCTATCAACTATCCAAACAGATGAGTTTGAATAATGCTTCCCAGAATGGAATTGCAGATTTTACAAATGTGTTCAGGGTAATCGAAAGTACTTTTAAGATGATGTTTGTTTCTTAAAAAATATTCAAATAAATAACTTTGAAAAAAACACTACGGTTATTTTGGGATATTCTCGAGTAGTTTCTTCATTTTTATTCATTCAAATAACCATGGCCATGATTTTGTTATGCCAACATTAGCGTCGATTATATTTACTCAATATCTCTTCTAGGAAAGTTTAAAATGGATTCCTTTTTGTCATCGTCCAGCGCTATGGACCTGCATTGAGTGACAACCCAAAGAAAAGAGTGGCCAGTGGACTGATGATCCAAAGGCAAACGTTATTCCAAAGTCCAGCTTTATATAACAATGAGGCAAGAGTACATAGCATGCAGAGGGTGACAATAACCTCATTGTAAAATTGCTCTAAGCATGGATAGTTCCTTGGGACTAATCTTGTCTTCACAAATTCAGCTGTGTTCTCAGTTTTCACAGGGCATCTCGGAATGTGGGAAAACATATGACCATCTTCCCAGCGTTCTAGGTTACACAGTGTTCCCAAGCACCCCAGAAAGTCGTCAGTATACTTCAGTTAAGACTCAGTAACTCGCTGTGCTTTTTATTTAGCCTCAAAGGTGGTAAGCTTATGCATTAAATCAGGTATTATGACGGCAAAATATTTGCTTAATACATATTTAAAATTACACATTAATTTTCTAAGATTTGCTCTTGTGTCATCTACAATGTTTTGTTTCGTGCCACCTTTGGTAAACACTGTGCTACAGTACACATAAGAATTATCTATAATTTCTCCATTATTGACCCACGCAAAACAGTTGAGGATTATCAAGTTAAAAATCTTGACTTGATGCTTTCTTTGCAGTGTTAGGGAATGCCACATTTCTTGTCAGATAAGTTTAATTGGTTTGAAAGTATCCATTTTTGAATTATGTGATCCTACCCAGCAGGAACCCATTCTGACACATATACTTCATGAAACACCCAATACAATGATACAAAGAGGGAGAAATACATGGTGGATAATAGCATTACAGGACACTCATTTTATATCAATGGGGTATTCCTTAAGAACATAGACCATAGATTAGGGAACGTAGGTATTTTATGCTCATAGACAAAAGACAAACTTTCTCTAATAAACATTTGTTTACTCCTCTTTTCTCCTACCCCACCCTTCCCTACCTTACCTTGCCTTGCCTTTCCTCCCTTTACCTTCAGTTTTATTCGAGGACAAGTTTGTGTTCCTCCAGACACAACTCAGGACACAAAGCTCATAAAGCCACACAAAAGAAGATGCTTCAATTATTTTGTGGAACAATTCTTATGCCATTCTTCCACAAATATTTTGATGCTTTGAAGCTCCCTCATAAATGCCTGTGTTTAAATATACATATATAATAAAGTAGACAAAGACCAATCTAAATGGGAAAAAGATATAAATAAACATTTCATCAAAGAAAATAGACAAATGACTAATAAACCTAAGAGACTACGTTCAATGTCATTAATCATAGCTAAAGTCAAAACCAAACCATTTGCAATGAAATTTATTCCAATTCATAGAGAAGCCTTATGTTTCAGATTTTAATGGAGCTCCATCAAGTTTTCAATTTCTTGGAAACTAGATTACTATGTATCTTGAGAGGGGATCTCTGGTAGACTTAAAATGGCAGCCTTTGTCTAGTGGCCAGTACTTTACCCATTTGCACCACTATAATCTGTTAGTCACTGTTGTTGTTGTTGTTGTTGTTACTTGCCAGATATATTTGTCTCCCAGTTGCAGACCAAAACAAATACACATCCACTATGATGGAGCCACTATGATAGGAGAACCTCAAGAAGGTCATACATGAAGACAGCAAAAGGTCATTGAAAAGATAGGAAAGAAAGAAAAGATCAAAATGGATATGAGAGGACACTCAGAAAATTGCTGTCAATCATAAACTAGTTAAGAGGAATGGAAGAAATGATGAGAGCAAAGAATTGAGTAGAAAATTTCAAAGGGCAGCTTGAGAAGATGAAGTAAACTATTGTAATGCAATGTGCAAGAACTAGAGTTATAAAGTGAAAAGGGAGAACGCAGCATATAAGTAACTGAAAGAACTCAGGAAAAAATTAAAGCCTTGAGATGAGGTTTCTATGGATCAAATGCTGAACGATGCAAGAAGAATTAAAAATGGGTAGAAAAGATATCCAGAATCACTGTAGCAAAAAGAACTAGTCCACATTCAGCCATTTCAGAAGGTAGCATATGAGAAAGAATCAATTGTATTGAAGGAAAAAGTTAAAGCTGTGCTGAAAGAACTGTTCAAAATTGGGGCACCAAGGAATGATGGGATATCAGTTGCTATGTTTCCACAAGGTGACGAAGCAGTAGGTGCTTACTTGTCTGTGCCAAGGATTTTGAGAGATAACTACTTGGGTGAGTGACTGGAAGAGATCCATAACTGCACTCATTCCAAAGAAAGGTGGCCCAACAGAGTGCTCAAATTATAGAACACTATCATGGATATCACATGGAAGTAAATTTTTTGCTGAACATTATCCAATAACAGTTGCATTGACGAGAAGCTGCCAGAAGTTCAGGCCAGATTCAGAAGGGGATCTGTAACAAAGAATTTCAGTGTTGCTGTCAAAAGGGCTTCGGCTTAAAGGAGAGAATGCCTGAAAGGTGTTTACATGTGTTTTCTTGACTTGGGTAATTCATTTGTCTGTGTGGGCTATAGCAAACTACTGATAACCTTGGCAAGAATGGAAATCAATGGAAAAACAAAAGTGGTTTAAATATGCAATAGAATTCTGTCATAAAAAGAAATGAAGTCCTCGCAGACGAGCCTTGAAAATGTTGCACTGAGTGGAATAAATAAGTCAGGCACAAAAAGATAAATATTGCATAACCCCACTTAAAACTTGCTGTTAGTTGCCATCAAGTTGTTTCTGCATCATAGTGTTCCTATGTACAGCAGAAGGAAACACTAACCAGTCCTGTCCCATCCTTGGACTTCTTATGTTTGACAAATTGTTGCATCAACTTTACCAAGCATGATTCCCTTTTGTAGGGACCGGTCTCTCCTGATCATAAATCCAATGTATGTGAGATGAAAGCTCACCATCCGCAATTCTACGGACCATTTTAGCTGTATTTCTTCCTTATTAGATTTGTTTGCTCTTTTGGTAAGGTATGGAACATTTAATATTTTTTTTACCAATACCATAATTCAAATGCACTAATTCTTCTATGATCTTTCTTATTCATTGCCAATATCTAGAATGAAATATCTCCAAAAGGTAAATTAACTAAACAGTAAGTATGTTAGAGATTACAAAGGTTTAGGGAGAGAGAAATTATTTCTTAATTGGAATCATTTGTATTGGAATGATGAAAAATGTTGAAAGGAGTTGACAATAACAACCACACAACACTGTGAATGTAGTTCCTGTCGCTGAGGTGTACACGCAAAAATGGTCAACATGACAAATATGGATTTTTTAGCACAGTAGAATATTTTTAAGACATTAAAAAATAATTAGTATTACACATGAATTTAAAGTAGCTATCCAAAGTTCTTTTAAGGGCAATATCTATCCCTCAAGAATTTCATTGTTATAACTAATTGTGAACATGTGGCTTGTTAACCAACAAATCTAATTCATAAAAGACTATGTGGTTCTGTTTCTGGAATAGCAGTGCACACATGCATGTGTGTGTGTGAGAGAGACATACAGTAGAAAGATCAGATAGCATCCAATGAGGTCATTGTGTTTGCAGATCCAGAGATATGTGCAGTCACGATATGAAATTGTGCAGATTATGAGCATCTCTGTTTGATTAAATGGAATGGAAATGAATTTTCTCTTTCATATTGGAAGAGGCTTAACTTTCAAAAACTAATCTTTTCTGAGATAAAGTTCATTAGCACAATGATTATTCATTTGGCTTTTATAATGATATTGCTGCTTAATCACCAGAACGTTGCTTCCTCTGCTAGGTGGGAAGCAGCAGGAAGCATCTGAAGAGTGACTCTTCTGCTAATGTGTGGAGAGAGGGGAATGAGTTCTCACCGCTCTTCATTTCAAAAGTACAGCACACTCCTGCTCAGAAGTCTAAAGTCTCCTGTCCGACAGCATGAGCTTTGAACCCTACATTAAGCACAGAATAAGTTATTCATTTCAGAAGGCTCCACATGGCCTCAGGTCTGCTGTTTCATTCTGAGTTGCACATCAAGTTTATCAGGTAGGCCATTTCCACTATCAGCTAAGATTTGAGAAGGTTTAATCTGGGTGGTTGGCTATGCCATTGTGTGGAATTAGATATCTGTGTGGCTGCCTAGTGGAGCCGACAAATATGCACAAGATAGGACAAAACTGGAAATCTTTAAGATATGATGTACGCTCAACACACATTAAGGAACTAAATCTAAAGAGTGATATCCTGGCAAAATAAAAAGAATAAAAACATAACCATAGGATGGTGTGGTAAAGACAATTATTTCTTTGCTTTATTATCATTCACCAAAAACTGTTTTGAACATAGGAATTCACAAATTCCCTGTAGGGAAGCTAAATTATCCAGATTGTATAAAATGCATAATTACCCACTAAAATGGACAACACTAAGTAATAGTAGTAATCAAGGTTGTAAGTTACAAGCAGTAGAAAATGATTTAAGCACAAAATTAATGTATTGTATTATGTAATTCACAAAATTGTCCAAGAGATCACCTTCAAAGTGAGCAACAACAAGCAATAATGGCAATCTAGCATCATGCCATGAAACCATTTCACTGAATTCTGGACCTCTGGGCTCCCACTACTGCTGCGCTAGCAGAGCACACTGCGTGCCGCATGTAGAACCACCCTAGAAATATCAGGTTACTATGACCACCTACCAAAAACGGGTTCCCTGTTGTCTATAAAATCTAAATCTGGAGTAGGTGCAGCCTCCTAGCCAGATCATGTAACATACCAGTGCCTTGGCAGTACATAGGAAGAGCGATTTCTCTCTTTGCCAAACAAGCAAACAAAGGCTATTACTGTCATGGATGCAGAGGAGAAGCTACTCCGTTGGTTTGTCTAGGCTGTGGCCTACACAAGAAACCCTGTTAGTGTAGTGAATGACATGCTAAGCTACTGGCCAGCAGTCTGAACCCACCAATCACTCTACAGGAAAAAAGATGAGACAATTTACACACATAAACCTTTCAAGTCCTGAAAACCCCAAAAGGCTATCTAGCCTGTTCTCCTGGGTCACCAGAAGTTGAAATCTAGTAGATGCCATTGAGGTGCTTTTGTTTTGCAATGTTTTTAACCTTTCCTAATTTGATCGCCAAGCCATTCTTCCAATGTACCTCAGGATGGGTTGGAACCTCCCGCTTTTTTAGTTTGGAGTGCTTAGCTGATTGGGCTTCCCAGAGATCCCGCAAGTTAGAGTTCACTCAGATTCCAGCAACCCGAAAGAACATAACTCCATTATCTATCATCAGATAAATCTGATCCAATTTTTTATTCCCGAACAAATGAATATTTAAGACACATCTTTACATTATTATAAAGTCCATGTAGTCATTCAAAGATAGGTTTACAATAGGCTTATAAAATAGAAGCAAAAGAACAAAGAATGCATGATCCCACTTTGAAAGGTTAGGCAAATATGTATAGACAAAAAATATATTAGCAGTTACTATGTGTTTGAGGCATGGAAGAATGAAGTTATCACTTAATCAGAACCAAGCCTCAGATTGAGGTACTAACAATCTTTCCAAAATTCATATGTGTAATGGTTGCACAGGATTGTAAATGTAATTAATGTCATTAAGTTGTAAACTTAAAAATGGTTAAAATGGTAAATTTTGTATATATTTTACTACAGCAATTGAAGATAATTTTAAAAAGCTTGGCTTACAATTTCTCCAATAGCATAACTTGCTGTCCCTGCCCTGGCTGTATTTTTGCAGATAGTGAACACTGTTCTCTAAATAGCCACATACGCCCTCTGGTCTGCTCCAATTTGCCTTCAGTCTTTTCGATAAATAACCTGAGTTTTGGGAAATAAAGGAAATAGAGAAGAATTGGTATAGCTAGCACAGGACATCGTTAAAGGACATTCTTAGAATTTAGGCGTGCCTTTCCAATGGCCTTTAGAGAGAGGTGCATTTTAGAAAGAGGGCATGTTGAAAGGAATAGGTGTCTGAAGTGCGCTGATCCCATTTGATCATATCCAAGTCTCAGCACTGAGACTAAATGATTTGGAATTCATAAGGAAACCTGACACCAGAGGCGCGCCCTTTCATTACCACATTCCATTTCATTAGTTTGCAAAACTCTGTTGAATAGAGCTGACTCTCATGGAGATTATATCTGTAAACCCCCCACAGAGACCTGAGCAGCTAGGCAGATAATCAGAGAGGTCATTGGGCGGATGTGAGAAGCTATGTTTTGATGATTGTCAAATGTTTCCCCAAACAATCCACATTCATCTAATATCTTATGAATTGGAGAAAGGTAACAGCAGGAGCAAATGGGGCATGGATAACCCAACACATGGACTAATGTAAAATTAATTAGTGAAGGCATTATGTCATTTTTGCGATATCTATTTGATTTTATGTTTTCCTCTAAAAAATGCTATAATTGGGTTGAACTCCCTGAGTGCATCCTAGTTAGTTGTATGATGATTTGCAATGAAACAGTTTCAGTGAATAGTGATTAAAGTTATCCTCACCAGCAATGGGAAACATATTCAGGTACATTTCTGTCAGAATGTATGTGGATATTCTGTGTGTGTGTGTGTGTGTGTGTTTGTGTGTGTGTGTGTGTGTGTGTGAGAGAGAGAGAGAGAGAGAGAGAGAGAGAGAGACGTCATACAGAGAATTTCCTTGGCTAAGAAAATCTATTGAATGAATTTTTAAAATGGAAAATGAAGCAGTGTCACTAATAATGGAAGGATTGGGAACAATAGTATTTGATGATAAGGAAGCACTAAATTGTAAATTAATTGAGAATTTTAACTGGAAAGCAGATACAGTACTCATATTATGTGGCTAGACCAATGGGCCTCTGTGTTAGTCCAGGTAGACTATAAAAAAAAATTCATAGACACATGTGTATAAGAAAGAGCTTTACATACAAGAGCAATTGAAAATAAATAAAATTTTTAAAAAGAACAATTGAATATTGAGAAAACACGCGGTCCAGATCAAGCCCTTAAGTCCAATATTACCCCATATGTTGATACTGGTCCATAAATTCCTGTTTTAATTCATGCAACCATGCAATAGTGCTGATGCAGGAAGGTAAATAGTCCAGTGGGTGGAAAGTCTTGTGGATCCAGTGGTGGTAGAAACATCTCAGAGCTGGCATGGGTCACACATGGCTCCTCCAGCTCTGAGGTTTGGCTGCCATCAGCCTGTCTCCATGTGGCTTATCAACAATAATGTCTCGAAGGAAGTGAGCCTGTGTCCTGTCTCCAGCAAGCTATTTATTGTCTCCATAGTGCTTCCATATGAGGTCATCAAGCAGCGACCTGATTCACAGGTTAAACTCCACCCCTTCACTCTTGATAGTCTCAAACTGACAACAGATTATGTAACTACCTCAGTTTACAAGCTAGTCTGAGGCAAGCTTTGTAGGGAAGAGTGGTGTCCAAAAACTGCCACCCAAGCCCAGGAGGCAGAGGCGTCATGAAAGAGACTGCAGATAAGAGCACTTACTTCAGCACAGTGTAGCATGGGTGCTCAATTGCTGTGGAAGTTAATGAGGTTCCACAAAGACTTTTTAGTTATATACACATGCAAGGGGAATCCAGCCCCTAGCACATCATTACAGGTCCAGTGGGCATAATTGTACAGTGATAATGTTAGGCAGCTTAGCCTAGGGAATTGGGAAGTCCATTTACGCATGCCCAGGAGAACCAGCATAGGACAAAGCTGGATTTTCCCGCCAGTGGGCGTGGATGGGCGTTACACCTGGAGCAGCCCATCTGGAGCAGGTGACTGCAATTCAGCCAATGGGAGCCACCTGGGGTCGTTCACCACGCCTCCCCCGGGAACCCTTGAAAAGGCCCAGACTGGGAGGGAGAGGGGGCTTGTCTTGTCTTGTCTGGTCTTCTTCGTGGGAGGAAACTTGGGAGAGAGATCCTTGCGTGACCCTGAGCAGCCTCTGCCAGGCCGCATGGTCAAAGGAATCCTATGGGTGCCACATAAAACCTGATGCTTCTTTGAACTCTCATTAAATTCACTTGGATCACGTGCCCGAATTCAGCATGAAATCTTTCTCATGCGGATCCTAGGACCGGGGCTGAAATCTAGCCGGGAGAGAGAGACCTTACAATAATAAGTCATAGAAAGCATGAGAGACAGAAGAGAGAAATTGAAATAATGGAGTCCGACACAATTCATCATAGCAGTGCTCACCTCAGCCCCACTGGTGGTCCACGAGGGGAGAGAGAGAGAGAGAGAGAGAGAGAGAGAGAGAGAGAGAGAGAGAGAGAGAGAGAGAGAGAGAGAGAGAGAGAGAGAGAGATTTAATGCTAACCAAGGCTTTTTATGTTCTCTGGGGACATTCAAGCCCCCTAATTACAGGTGAAGACATACGTCACAGGAAGGGGTTGTGCTATAGGTAATACAGTAATGGGGAGGGGTGATCTAGGGGTATCCAGGTAATAGGAAGAGAAGGGATTGGGGGTATACATGTGGCAAATTGGGTGGATCCTAGATTCAGGATGGCAGCTTAACTTTGGATGTCATGGAGGGAGCCTGTTTGATCTGTTCTCTGGAGCTCCATAAGAACCATTAGCAGTAGAGTTAAATCCCACTCACAGGAACCAAGATAATGGTCACAAGCCTCAAAGAGAAATAGTCCATTGTCCCCAGCAGCAGGGAGCAGACCCACCCTGTGGTGGGGAGGCGAGACAGCAGTCTGGCAGCTGATTGCCTCTAGGGAAATAATTTTCTACCATTAGTTGCAAGCAGTGTCCTAAGTCTAACATATTTGGGGGAAAAGGCTTGGGAGAAATCTTTCTATTTCCCACATACACACACCCCGATAATGACAATGGGGCAGTGCCATATTCCCTGTGGAAAGGACATATAGGTCAGACTGCTACAGGGGTTGTGTGTTACCTGTCTTTCCCCCTTGACATGAGCTCTCTCTCCGAAAATGTTTCCTTAGGATGTTTTCTGTAATTTCAGATTGGCTATAAACTTCAGCACCACTTGGAACCTACCCCTGACTCTCTGATGAAATACTTATATGACCCAGGTCAATTCATTTCATTTTTCTTGGTTTCAAGAACTTCATTTGCTTAATGAACAGTCAGTGGGGAGCAAAGCCATTTAAGACCATTTCAAGTAATATGGTATAGGAGCACAATCTCTCATAGATCATGAAGTTCGCATTGTAAAATATAATATTTTAGTTTTAACAATCACAAGAGATCAGACCATAAAGAAAATTTTGTTTATAAGAAACATCTAAAATACTGACTATGTTAATGACTGCCAGAGGAATGAATCTACCTGGCTTAAGGAAGGACAGCCAGTGTTTGGTAGAAGTAAGGACGGAAGTCTTTGTCTTCCTTCATTTGGAACTGACTTCAGGGGAGACCTATCCCTCAAGAAATGCTTGGTAAAGTAGGGGGTCAGTGAGAGATGGGAAGTCAGTCAAAGACACAGTAACTACACAGTCTTAAACATACCTCAGTGAAAGGATGGAATTTGAGAGGAAAAGGACAATGTTTAGTGTTGTTATACCTAAGGTTAATTGTAAGTCAGAGCCAACTCTAAGACACCTAACAACAATTAAATATTTAAATTGATGTGAAGCTTTAAGGCAAATCATACAATCACCATTCCAAAATTATTGCAAGAATAACGTTTACACTCTTTGTCTGAGAAGCAGGTAACTAAATTAGGTGGATTTTTGAAACTTAATCAGGCCTTCATAAAATTATGCTGCTTTCCTTTATGAATGAGGATCTGTTTATCTGTGTTCATGTCTGTATTCAAAAGTATTTGGGGGCTAATATCCATTCAGTGTCTCTGGGTAGCACACAATTTTAGTTATGAACCACTAACCAATATTTGGGGAGTTCAAACTCACCCAGACTTGCCTCTGAAGTAAGAATTGGTGATGTGGACTCAATATGCAAGCTAACAACAAAAACATTGTCTCATTCCTATTATGACCCACTAGAAAATCAGGGTACAGTGTACAGGGCATGTAGAATCAATTTTAAAAATCTATTGACATTTTATAAATTTGATCATAAATATGGACAACCACATGCATGTAGTAGGTTGAATGCCCAGTGGTTTAAAAGAATCATCTAGACTACAGATGTCTAACATAATCATCCTATCTCCACCTCTTTTGTGTCATCCTGCCGAGGATGAAGAAATACAAATGGACAAATCCAGTCCTTGGTAAGGCAATGTATCTGGTTCCAATACAAACATTAAAATTGCTTCCTTCTCAATTAGTAGAAATCAGTCTGAAAAAGTTAAACATAATGATGATGTATATGCAATTGCATGAATTAGGGCAATTTAATTATATATATATACTTATATTTGTATACTATAGGAAATTTAGAAACTAACACAGAAACCACAGGTGCATTTTATGCCCTGGTTTTATAGACACTTTTTCTATGTATAGCACTGTGTCAGAGAAAGTTAAAACTTCAGATGACACAATCAAGATGACACTACTTACTATGTAGCTTAGAAGGGTCAACTACTTAAGATCAAAAGGGCAGCATTTACCCGAAGACCAAATTCAGGAGGGTTAGGGAAGAGGGAGGAATGCGGACTGGAAACGCAGGCAAGAAGTCAGGTGCACTGAGTGAATGCCAATAAAAGGCATAATTGTGTGTGTGTGTGTGTGTGTGTGTGTGTGTGTGTGTATGGATTGCCGAATGTAAAACTAATGATCTGCCTTCACCTAATTCACACGTAGAAGTTAAAAAAAAGAAGCATGATGATAGGAAGCATATTGAATTGGTATTAAATAAATTGAAAGCCTTGGAGAAGTTTAGAGCCTAATATAGAAGAGTAATTAAAATCCAAGTCAGCTTTTTCATGAGATATTCTTTTTCAACTAACTCTGATACCAGCCATCCTGACTCCTGTGAATTCCAGAAGCAAAGGGAAATCACACAGAATTTGCTGTTGTTTATTTTCTCCAAATTATCAAAGCTTTTGGACTCAGAGATTCTATCTGCAAGAAACATTAACATTTACTCACAACAAAGTTTAAAATAATATTCTGTAGTCTTTCCTCCTTTTACGTCACGGGTATTTACAAGGACTTCTGAGTACAAAGAACTCTTGAGTACATAATTCTTTATAAAGGCTTCCCCCTGCCCGGAGCAATCCAGTTGGCAGTCCCTCTCTCTGATATCTTCATGTACTTGCCCCCAGTGCCCACAGTTATTGCTGTTTTCCTGAGAATTTCCTCGCCTAGAGCCTCTTAAGGCCTTAGCAACTACTCTCCTTTAGCCTTAAATGGTCCTTCCTCACATATCTGCATGGGTTATTTCTGCATTCTCTTTAAGCAAGAATCACATTCACATGATTAAAGAGGCATTCCCTGATTGTACATGTGAATAAGCAAAACTCATCACTGGCTCACACAAAACAAACTCACTGCCATTGAATTGTTTCTGACTCACAGGGACCATGTAGGGCAGAGGAGAATAAAACTGGCCCTCTGAGTATCCGAGACTGTAAAATTTTAGTGGAGTAGAAAGCCTCATGGTTTTCCTACTGAGTGGCTGGTGGTTTTGAAATGCTGAACTTAAGGTTAGCAGCCCATAGCCCACTAAGCCATCAGGGCTCCGAACTTCCTAACCTAACCTTTCCTCCCAGGTATTATCTTTCTTTTATTTTCTTTAAAGAAAAATATTATATTCAGAAATTCAAGTTACTTTTCCAATTCATAAATGTCAAGCAAATTTCAAGTATATATACTTACATATACATACACATAAATATGAAGTAAGGTTACATACATAGTATATGAAAGGGCTTTTAAATGTTTGTGAAAAACGGATTGAAAAGGTAATGGAGTTTCTCTATGAACTTTTAATGTGCCCTTGTATATATAGAGTACATGTATAATGGAATATGCCATATCTTAAAAGGTTTGTTTAATTTTGTCTTCCATTTTATATATACATTTTTATTACTTAAACTTAAAAGGATAAAGACTTTTCTTAAAGTATGATATTAATGCTGAAGTATTATTTCTAGTTTTAAATACTTAACAAGAGATGTTATATATAATTTCTTACAATCTGTTCTTTGATTAAAATTTGAGCAAATTCCCACAAATGGATGTTTAGTATTTAACAGAAACCTATACAAATCTGGGGAATTTGTAAAGGAATATAGAAATTCTAAAATTACTATGTAAGAGTATGAGAAAAAACCTGATATTCAGCATATACAAGACTTTTCCAATACTAAAAATAATTTACTTTCAAATACATTTTTTCTAGGTTATCTGAGAAAGTGGAGTTTATGAATTTCAACAAACTGAACCAACCAAAATGAGTACTTGTAATATAGTATTAAAAATAGCAAATGTGGCGGGCAGTGAATGTACAAATGTGCTTTACACAATTGATGTATGCATGGATTGTGATGAGAGTTATATGAGCCCCCAATAAAAAATAGCAAATGTATAAAATGAAAGCAACAACAACAAAAAGTTATTGGGAAACACATTTTGAGGTAGTTAATTGTGCCAACCTGGATGATAAACACATGTGGGGTTAATTGAAGGGCAGAGGGATAAATGGCTCCTTGAGTCTCGCCTTTCTACTTCTCGGGTCTCTTGCTTCCTGATGGTCGGACCAGGGTGCAGCTGCCTTAGCTAGGTCCCTGCTTCATCTGACAAGGCTCATTCCCTGCAAGACACCCCTGAGGAGAAGCCATCTGGACCTACCCTGATGCAGCCCTGGGTGCTGGAGCAGCCGTGTGGAGACCCCTGCCAGTGTTGAGATGCTTACACATTCGCTAACTCGGTTTTCCTCTTGCAGTCGGCATCATTGCGTGTGTTTTGTGAGATGGAGGAGGATTTTGTGGATTGGTGTTGGACATATGGGTTAATGTTGGACTTGTGGGTTTGGGCAGCACTGGATTGGGAAGTTTTCTTGATGTGCATTTAATCTTTATATTAAACTATCTCTTATACATGAGTTTCTGGGAAGTTGTTTCTCTAAAGTACCCAGACTAACACACAGCTTTTTGTATAATATTCAGATTTAATGTTCCCTCTTTTGCTTTCTTACAATTATCAACTGTTACATTGCGTGTAAAAGAACACATTCTGCTATAACCGTATTATCTGCTTAACCACTATATCAATAAAAGGAAAAATTTAGCTAGATCTAAAAGGCGACTCAGATAATCTGAAAAGAAGGCAAACTTTAAAAAGAAAATGTTTACAAAAGATGAAAAATGCTTACTTTGAACCTTACTACACTTGACTTCAAAAGGAAAAGATATCATTAGTCTATTTAGTATTTACAAATCAAACCAAAACTGTCTCCAAGGTATTATCCTGAGCTGATTTACTAGCGATTTGCTTGTTGCTTTGTCTCCTTATCTGAGTCCTTGCTGGAAGAGAAAACTTCCTAGGAGGCAATGGGCTTTGCCATTCTGTTGACTGGTCATAATTTCAGATACCTGCAAGTCTCTTTATGAATATTTGTCAAAGGACTAAACGTGTGAATGAATAAGTGGATATGTTATGGGCATAGATGAAATGCACTAAAATAGTCAAGGCAGCGCTATCAGTATAGAATTATGAGTAAGTTTTAGTCTCTTTCAATAGCTTCCTTCTTTTATACTATTACTGCAGCAACCCACAGCCATGAAGGAACTCTGGTGGGACTGGGGGCTAGAAGCTGGGCCGCCTACCACAAAGTCGGCTGTGAAAACACACCAAGAGCTCTGCATTGGTCGGGATTACAACCTCATGGATCCTGTGTAGGTAGGGCCCAGGAGGAGTGGAACTGACCCATATGATTCAAGGAGGGTAAATCGTTATGGAAGCAGACAACCTTCTCTTTCTCCTCTCTTTTTATAATAAACACCTTTATTTATTCAATACATATTTTAAAGGTATTTCTGTTACTAATATAAAAATAATTTTCCTGCCTAGAAATAGAATGAAAAAGAGACTCAAGGAGAGATTATATAAGCCTTATTTCTAATTATTTATGGAGAAAATACTACTAACTTGCCTACTAAATAAATTTATACCACCATTCAGCATGTTTTGATGTGGGGAAATCCTCAATGTCTCATGTGAATTTATTTTATTTTATTATAGTTTGTCTTGGCTATTTACAATAGAAATCCTTCTACCACAAGAAAATAATTCAACCAAATTTTTAAAGTTGATAAATTATAAATTATGCAAACATTAAAGTCATTAACAAATCCATGAAGAAGGAGACTGTTGAGTAAGAAAGAATGATCATTCAAATGATAACAGTCAGCAAAGAAATACATTTTCAGATCTGTAAATTAGTAAACAGAAATGCTCAAATTTTCTACAAAGACAGACTATGGATTCATATTTTAATAGGTAAAAATTTATCATAGAACATATTTAGCAATACAGATGTGTGTTTGTGCACTAAAAATGATGATGGCTGTATATTTTGCAATATTTTGAAGAAAAACAACGATGAGTATTCATGGAACTATTTCACTTCATGGAAAACAAGGATATTAGTTAATTATACAGTTGCCATATTTTCACCAATTACTTTTCTTTTTCTCTCCTTCCAATTTCTTTTCTAAAGCATTAACAACTTAGAATTTGATTTGTACATTTTGAAATCTAACCAAACATGGCTCAAAAAAATTATATATATTGAGCCCTTGGTATAAGTTCCTCTGTATTCCCTCCCACCCTCATGACCTGTTGATAAATTATAAATTATTTTTATTTTCATATCTTTTATGGCCCACTGATTCCTTTCCCCCATGGTTTCTGTTGTTCCTCCCCTACAGGGGCAGGGGAATGTTGATCATTGCGATCAGTTCCCCCTTCCTCCCCTCCTATTTCCACCTTCTTCCCACCCTCCTGGTATTTCTACTCCCATCTCTACTCCTGAAGGGTTCATCTGACCTGGATTCCATATGTTGTGAGCTCTTATTTGTACAAGTGTACATGCTCTGGTCTACCCTGAAATGAAGGGCAGGACTGGGATTATGATAGGAACCAGAAGTATAATGTGTGTTTCTTCAGTGCTGCACCCTGGTTGACTCATCCTTCCCTGTCACCCTTCTTTGAGGGGATGTCCTATTGTCTACAGATGGTTTGGGGTCTCTTCTCCAACCTCCACCCCCTGTCATTTTCAACAATATATTTTTTTGCTTGATTTTTTGTTTCAGGTATTCTGATGCATGCTACCTGATCCTGTCAACACTTCATGATTGCACAGGCTGGTGTGCTTCTTCCATGTGGACTTGTTGCTTCTCTGCCAGATGGCCACTTGTTTAACTTCAAACTTTTAAGACAGCAGATGCTATATGTTTTGCTAACTGGGCACCATCAGCTTACTACAGCACATTTGCTTGTGCACACATGTCTTCAGCGATTGTGTTGGGAGGGTGAGCATCACAGAACGCCAGGTTGTTAGAACAAAGCGTTCTTGTGTTGAGGGATGGCTTGACCAGAAGACAAAGTCCATCCACTACCTCCATGTAATGCATATAAATATATGTATATAGGCCAATGCCTCTATTTTAGTGAATATATTTACATATGTACACACCTATGTTTATACCTCTATCCATAGATTCACTTCCTAGATTTTTCCTGTCTCCTTTTATCTTCTTCCTGTCCCACCATCATGCTCACACTTCCTCTGACTCTTAGTACTTCCTCTCAGCTAGATTGCTGTTGCTCCAACACCCACAGGATCTCTACGTCTTCCTGGCTGTTGATTTTTATGCCCTAGTTGTTCCCCTGTCTATGGCATTGTTTGTTTACCACTCTCTTCCCCCACTACCTCCTCCCCCAAGTCCCTACAGAACCATGGATCCCATTGCTTTCTCCTTGGGCTAACTTCCCCTGACCGTCATATTATTGGTAAACCAATAATAATGGAGACAAAAAAAAACCAGAAAACAAAAGATTGAATAAAAAGAGAATAAAACATTAGAAAAAAATCAAAAAAGCATAAACAATTGCAGGTCTGTTCATTGACCTATACTATCTCCCCACTGGTACTGGGGGAATTCCGGGAACTGCCCCTTCTAACCCGAAGTCTATTTGGGGGCCCTCCGGGGCTTTGTGGCTTGGCTTTGCTCCCTGTTGCTAATGTGTTATGTTCCCTTCTTGGTTTGTCCACTGTGTGGTGTTCAGATGAGACTCACTCCTTGCCGTGTGTTTCCAGTGTTGTCTTATGTCAAGGTGTGCTCCATCAAGGGGACATCATGTCTCAAGCTGTTGTTGGCCCTAAAGTCTTCTCTGTGCCTTAGCAGCTCCATGCAGAGATGCGGTCCTGAGGTCTTGGTCTGCTGATCTGGGTTCTAGACCTCGCTCTCTTTTCTTCTTCTCGCTTTGCATCTGTGTGGGTCTGGCAGGTCAGTCCCTTTTCCCAAACTGTAGGTTTAGTGCTGTCCTCTGTAACACATACTTCTAGGGAGGTTATGTTGCCCTTAAGGTTTGGCGCACCATGATGGAGTCTGCACTCACACTCCCATTTGGATCACTTTTTAGGGTTTCCAAAATAGACCCTTTAGGTATGGCCTATGAAGAATACTGATATGTCAGAAAGACAAAATTAATAATCCAGGAATCCTAGGGCACACAGCCTGGTTCACTAGGGGCCAAATAGAAATTTGGCCAAAAATTACATGAGTAGGAACATAATATAGGGCAGAATCTCCCATTTGGGGTCTAGATAAGTAATGCTAAGCATGTAAACTAAGAGCAGGCTACCCCTCCTGGTTTACCAACCAACAAATATAAAATCACCTTTTTAAGACAGATCCTGCTCTGGTCATGCATTTCCATTGAAGTTCACTGAACACCCTTAGTTGGCTTTGAGTTGGTTCTGACTCACAGGAACCCTATGTACAACCCATCTAAACTCCACCCGGTCTTGCAACATTCTCACAATCGTTGTTATGTTTGTGCCCGATGTTACAGCCACTGTGTCAGTCCTTCTTCTTGAGGCCCTTCCTCTTTTTTGATGTTTCCCCATCTTACCTAGTCCTTCTCCGGGAACTGGTCTCTCCTGATAGCATCTGAAGTCCATGAGATAAAGTATGTATCACATATTTTCCCTCTATGGAGCCTTCTGGTTGTACTTCTTTCAAGACAAATCTGTTTGATTTTCTTTAGGTCTTCCTTAATCAATGTCCAACTTTTACATGCATATGAAGCAACTGAAAGACCATTGCTTAGGTCAGACACACATTAGTCCTCAAAGTAACATCTTTGCTTTGAACACTTTAAAAGAGATCTAGTGCCGCAGATTTACCTAATGCAATGCATCGTTTGATCTCTTGGCTGCTGCTTCTATGGTCCTTGATTGTCGAACCAAACAAGATGAAATTCTTAACAACTTCATTCTTTTCTCTATCATAATGCTAACCATTGGCCCAATTGTGAGGATTTTTGTTTTCTTCACATTGACTTTTAATAAATACTGAACCTGAAATCTTTGATTTCCATCAGCACGTGCTTCAAGCCCTCCTCACTTTGAGCAAGCAATATTATGTAATCAGTAATCACAGGTTATTAATAATTCATTCATTCATTCAATTCTCTATATAATATGGCTTCCCTGCTTATTTGTTCAGTGTTTGAAAAAGTATGGTGAGAAAACCTAATCTTAAGTGCACCTTTTCTGATTTTAAATCATGAAATATTCTCAAGTTCTGTTCTAATGTCTGTCTCTTGGTCCATTTACAAGTTTTTATGAGCACAATTAAGTTTCTGGAATTCCAATTCTTCTCAAGACTAACCATAGTTTGTTATAATTCACAAAGTCAGATGCCTTTGCAGAGTCAATGAAACATAAGTAAATATTTCCCTAGTATTCTCTGCTTCCAACCACAATCTATCTGACATCAACAATAATATATCCCTTGTTTCACATCCTCTTCTGAGTCTGGCCTGGTTTGATATTGTTTAATACCTTGATGGCATCCATTAATATGATAATATGGTTCTTACTCTTATGTGGTATATTATATTGATTGATTTTTACTGTTGAGCCATTGATGCCTACTTGACATGAGTCCCAATTGATAATAGTCTTTACACATAGTTGGAGTCTCTTGGCAGTAATTAAGTTTATAATTTTTGTGTCTAATTCATGATTGCTATTGTCATAGAGTTTCTATCCTTGTGTGTCTTTGCCTGGTTTTGGTGTCACGGTCATGTTCACTTCATAAAATGAACTTGGAAGTTTGCTGTCCTTTTCTGTGTTCCGAGATGGTCTGTGTAAAGATGGTCTGTCTCTTCTCTGAACGTAGGTAGAATTCCCCTATGAAGCCTACTAGTTCTGGACTTTTCTTAGCTGGAACTTTTTTGATGACCTGCTCTATTTCTTCTTTTGCCATGGGTCTGCTGAGTTTTCCTTTATCTACTTGCATTAATCTAGGTATATGTTATGTTTCTAGCTATTTGTCCATTTCTTACAGGTTTTCAAACTTGTTGGTCTTTTGTGGTTGCTTGTTACCATTCTTCTTATTTAATTTAGATCTATTTTGATCTATTTCATCTCTCATTCTCTATATTTTCATCTTCTCTATTTCTTTGTTAAACTATTCAGTGGTTTATACTGGAGGCCTACTGATTACACATTGGCTTCAATTTACAAGGTCAACAATTCAAAACCACCAGGGCCTCTGTGGGAGAAAAAGGTGCCTTTCTACTCGTGGAAAAGCTGGTTTTGGAATCTCATAAGAGTAGTTATACCCTGCCTAATGGGATCAGTATTAACTCAGTGGCAGCGAGTTATCAATTTTGTTAATCATTTCAAAGAAACCACTTCATGTCTTGTTGATTTTTTCTATTGATTTTGTTTTCCAGTTTATCTATTTTTGCTCTATTTTTATGATTTGTTTTCTCCTATTTGTTGAAAATACTGTGTTGAGCGGTTAATTTTGGATTTCTCCTCTATTTCATATGTGCATTGGCTGTTACAAATTTTCCTCTGATAATTGCTTTTGCTACATCCCAAAAGTTTTGTCAACTTGTGTTTTTACTCTTTACTGTTCTCATAGCTCATGGCTCCGTTTTTATGCCATGGATATTTTGGTTGTTGTTCTATTGTTAAGTTCTAGTTTTATAGCATTGTGATCTGTGAATATGGGTTACAGAATCTCAGTGTTTTTGGATGTATTAAGGTTTAGGTCTTCTGGACTTTTACTGTTTCTTTCTTGACGATCTTTATTTCCTTAAAGGTAGTGCATGGAAGTCTCCAACTATAATTGCCAAATTGTCTATTTGTCTCAAACTGTGTGAGGGTTTCATTCATATATTTTGAGGATCTTTCATCTGAATCAGATATGTTTAATATGGTTATGTATTCATTCTTGTTCTATTATCTCTTCTATCATTATCTCTTTTCTTTTTCTTATCCCTTCTATCATTATTTCATGATTATCTTTTTGATATCATGAAGCTATTTTCTCTGAAGTCTTTTTTTATCTGCAATTAATATCACCACTCCTGCTTTTCTATGACTGTATCTGGCTTGGTAAATTTTCCTCCATCCTTTGGTTGCTATTTTATTTATTTTCTTTGAATTTAATGTGTGTCTCTTGTAGGCAGCATATTGATGGGTCTTCTTTTCTAATCCAGTCTACTACTCTCTGTTCCTTTATTGGTATATTTGATCCATGGGTATTTACTGTCATTATTGGTATGCACAGGTTTGTTGTTATCATTTTACTCTATTTAAATTTTTAGTGATTTTATTTGTGTGTGTTTATCATCCTCCTCTATTTCTTTCTAGTTATTTTTAGTGCTCTTTTCAATGTACTGATATCTAGGTAATGTTGTCCTGTATGTCGCTCTTGGGTTTTCTGCTGTTGATTCTTCCATAGTGTTTCTATTAGTTTATTTTTATTTTTTTGTAATAATGGTGTTGTTTTCACAAATTGCTTCATTTTTTCATTGTCTGAAAATACTTTTATTTCTCTCTTGTAGTGGAGGGATAATTTGCTGGATATCTGATTCTTGATTTGCAGTTTTATTCTCTCAGAGTTCATGTCTGTCACTACATTTTCTTCTTGACTTAATGGCTTCTTTTGAGGAGTCTAAACTTATTCTTATAGGTTTTCCTTTGTTAACTGGCTGTTTTGTGGGGTTTTTTCCTTAGCTTCCCTCAGGATTTTCTGCATTTCCTTGAAACTGGAGAGTTGGACTATGATGTATCATGATGTTTTATTTTTGGACTCTAATCTGTTTTGGATTCTCTCAGCTTCTTGAACAGTTATTTTCTTCTACTTTTGTCATTTTTGGAACGTTTTCTTCCATAATTATGTGTATAATTTTTTAATAGAATTTTCTGATTCTTGCTCTGGGATCTCAGTGAAACATGCATTGTTCCTATTAGTATGTCCCACAAAATGTTAAAGCTTCATTGTATTCCTTTTCTTTTTTTATGCTTGTTTCTCTCACTGGCTGTAGTCAGAGGAATTGTCTTTGAGCTCACTAATTCACCTTTCCTTTTCTTCCATTCTATTACTCAGGTCTTCTGTCATACTATATAATTCTATTATCTTGTTTAGCTTCTGGAATTGAATTTGGGGTAGACTTATTTTTTCAATGCTTTCCATTGCTCTCACAAGTATTTCCTCATATGGTCATAGTAGAACCTCATTTTTCAGAGTAATCCATTGGATTTTCATTATTTGTGCTTGTTTTCCTTGATTTTTTGAGTGTCATGTGATTGGCTTTTGTTCTACAGCACTGAGGGAATATTAGTGGTGGGTAGGCTACTGGGTGGGTATTAGTGGGTAGGCTACTGGGTCATGTTGGAGTAGTTGCTTTTGTTGAATGATGTTGGGAAGAAGGAAGAGGGGGAAAAGAGTGTTGTAAATAAAGCAGAAAAGTGGGATAGAGCAAGGGAGAAAAGATCATTAAAATTAAGAAAAGAAGAGGAATAGTGGAAGAAAAAGAATTTAAAAAGGGAAAAATTGTTGAAAAGGAACAACAAATAATAAGGAGGCCCCTGTCTGAATGAGCAATTCCCTCAGAATAGGAGATTTAGATAACAAGAGCGCAAGTGAGCCACTTTAAGACATTCCGGGCACCAGATATTTGCCTGAAGTGGTTGTGGACTAGATCGGTGGAGAAATAGCTGTGCCACACAGAACTCTGATTGTTGACAGGGCATGGCGAGAACACTGGCTAGAGGCTGCATCTAGTTGTTGACGCGTGTGGAAAGAGCAGGCCCTTTCTCCCTTTGACATGTTCAATGCTGCAGATTCCGAGATATTGATATTTCAGTTTATTTATCTTTCAAGTTGTTATCTTTGGTTGCTGGCTGCCTGCCCTTTCGTTGATGTGAGTTATTTCCTGGGAGTTTTAGAAGGATTTGGCTGTGTGTATTGAGGTCAGTCATCTTACCTTGGAAGCCCAATTCTGTTACTTTTGAATTTTCTTGAAGTTGAAGAACAAAAAGAGTCTGAAGGGGGGAAGATCATTGCTGTAAAGTGACTGGAATAAAATCTGCCGACCAAATTCTTCGAATACAACCCCAGCTATCCTTGAAGAACGAGCAGGTTTATTGTGATGAAAACATTTTCCAGGATCAATTTCCTGGCCATTTTTCCCCTTCACTAATGTGGTTTTCAATTTTCTTAAAGCTTCTTCATTTTCATCCTGTGTCCTTTGAGAAAACATATCAAGATCAGCCCTTTGACATTCTAAATAGCAGTCACCGAAAACTTTTCAGCTTATCCCTCTGCCTCGAATTTAATTGACAAACAGAAACGTTCTCTCAGAAAGACACTTGTCTTTGTTTCCTTAAGGTGTATTCAAAACAAAAGTACAAGCAAAACAGTGACTTCCAAGGAGATATTACTGAAAGAATTTTACTGAAGTTTTCCACTGATGATTAAAATGTGTTTAAAACCCAACAACCTGTAATCTATGAACAAAACCAAACAATACTTACTTACTTTCCTTTATACACGTATGTGTATATATGTATATACAGACATACACACACATATACAAATGTGTATTTTAAATACTCCAAAGTTATTGTCATTGAGCCAATTAGACCTCATTGCAAACCTATAAAGACAGAGTACAACTTATCTCTTGGGTTTCCCACACTGTAAATCTTTAGGGAACCAGGCAGTCTCATCTTGCTTTGGAGTATTTGGTAAGTTTGAACAACTGGTCTTTCAGTCAGGAGACCGAACCTAATTGACAGAGAAACAGGGAATATATATTTCAAGTATTTAGTATCAATAAATCAGATTATTTCTAAATGATCTTTAACATTTAGAATTTTAATAATTCTAGAAAATCACAGGTTTTATTATTATGAAGTTCACTGCTCTAGGAAATATATTCTGAGCAGAGATCAACTATTTTTTGGTTAACTTCATGTGGACTTGATGCTCAATTTGTTCTTTACGAGAAAAACCACCATGATGCAATATCATTAGGGTATTTAGTGATTCTCTGAGAAGTATTAGAATTTCATGATTATTTAGTTAATATTAACATGTTTAATTAATTATTTCTATACCAATAGGGAACTTGCTTTACTCTGATCCAAACCAAAAAGTTCACTGCCATCCAATCAATTCTGATTCATAGGGCCGTGATTTAAACTAGCATTGCTAACAACAAAGTCAGCAGTTCAAAACCATCTGCTGCTCCACAGGAGAAAGATGAGGCTTTCTACTCCTATAAAGATTTACAGACCCATCAACTCCCCAGGGCAGTTCTACACTGCCCCATTGGACCCTTATGAGTAAACCTACTCCGTTGCCTTGAAAATAAGAGTGCCATGTGGATAAGCAGAACAAATCTATTTTAGTTCCAGGAAATTCACTACTGTAAATCCATTCATATGTATGTGTTCATGTCCATGTTTGAACATGTTTATAAACTTGTGCTTATGCATTGTTTTATTAGTATATTCAACATATATGTATTGTGTTGTGTGTTAAGATCCACCCTCTCTGGATTCAAATCATAGCTCTCTCATTATTTGTGTGAGCTTATAAAAAAATAGTTCAATCTATCTATTCCTCAGTTTTCCCATCTGCGAAATGTAAATAATATGATATCGAACTCACGGGATTGCTGTGAAGACACAATGTATTGAGTCACTTAGGGAAATGTGTATCTGCCTTGGAGGTGCAGTCAATGTGCACTCCTGGAATTATCAAGGCTGCCATTTGATCCCTCATGAATCAGAAAAGGTTTCATTGAAACATGTTTGCTTTATTGTTGGTGATTTCACTTATTGGAAGAGCTCTTGTCTGCATGATTAATAGAACAGAGCATCTGATGTTGTGGAGCTTAAACTCTTGTGTCAGGGGTGGAGGAATACATATATAAGGGGGTACCCCCCAAAAGACCAGAATCCTGCCCCAGCTATGTGTATCAACTTTTTTACAAAACAACCTTTTCACCTTCAAAGTACTCTCCATTACACCAAATACATTAGACAAATCTGCAATTCCATTCTTCGAAACATTTTTCAAACTCATCTGTTTAGATGGCTGCCAGCACCTCCCTCGTTTTTTCTTTACCTTTTCTGTATCATCAAATAGTTGTCCTTTTATGTCCCTCTTCATTCAAAGAAACAAAAAGAAGTCACACGGAGCAAGGTCAGGTGAGTAAAGTGTGTGGGGCAAGAGAGGCATACTGTGTTTTGCCAAAAACTGGTGCAATGAGATGGCAGCGTGAGCAGGTGCAATGATATGGTGGCAAAACCAGTCCCCTGTCAGCCACACATAAGGTCTTTTTCTGTCAGACATTGTTACACAATCGTTTCAGAACCTCTAAATAGAAAACATGATTAACAGTATAACCTGGTAGAATGAATTGAATTCCAAGTATATTATGTGTGCACATTTTTGTCCATTCAGGAAGTTGACACACATCTAGAATGAGATTTGTCATCAATTAATATTTCACTTTTTTTGGTTTCGTCTTAACACAGAAGATTGATCTTAAATTGAAGTATTGTTTTGCAACAGCAGCACTTTTGATGATTTGGACTAGATGATTTCTTGTTTGGGAGGGATATATTATTTGCCTTGTAGAATGTTAATCATTATCCTTGATCTCTCAGTAAGTAATACAGTTCTGATAAACAAAAAATTCTCCAAACATTGCTGAATGCCCAGACATTTCACCTTTTTTGAAACAAGAAAACCACTTGGACACTTGAGTTTTTACCATACCACTGTCCTTGTAAACAGTGTTCAACATCACAACAGTTTCTGCAGCATGTTTCCCCAAGCAGGAACAAAATTTCACACTCATTCACTGTATTGTTCCATTAAATCAGCCATCACAAAAAACAAGGTTTAAGTGAAGCTGCTTTTACCAAAAAATCACTGTTAACCAGAGAGAACCTTTCCAGGCAATGCCACTGGGTGTAGTAACTCAAGGTAAGTTGCCCAATGCTTACCTCATGGGAAAAAGTGTGTACTATGAAGCTCTGCTTCACACAGTGTAATACCATTGGCCAGGGGTTGGGAGGGGGGGGCTTGGAGAGGGGGTACAACCTTGTAACCTAAACATGTAAACAAATGAGATACTTTCCATTTTATGAAGAAGATATAATATAGTCAAGCTCTCATGCAGTGGTGTAAGATAGCTACCCAAATGAGTGTTGCCAGTACAAATCTTGCAGCAGGATGGTGGAGAAGTGTGGTCAACAGTCCTAAAGCCTGAGCAGGGCGGAGAGCTCCAGAATCAGAAGACAGCATTTGTGGCTGGATCAGAATATCTATGAATAGACCACAGAAGACTGACTTATACTGACATTATTGAGCTGGGTTGAAATTAGCTATGTATTTCATAAGAATATTTGCAAGTAATTTTCCTTATAACAGAAAAATAAACTACTTGGTAGGATTCAATGTACAGCTGTTATTTCTGTACATGTGACAGTTGCACTGTGCCTCTAAGATTCCTGTTTCCTATTGTTACATTTTGCTTCTAGTTCAACAATAGCTCCTAACATGTAATACTGAATCTCTTGTATAAAAATTTCCAGGGATCTTATGGCACAGTACTCTGAATGTGGTTTATGCTTCCTTACCAGACCCATAGATCAATGGTTGTCCTTTCTTGCTCCTCGGGGTGCAAACCACTTGCCAAAGTGACAATAGCATAAAAAGTTTCATTATTATTGGTATTAATCGTTCTAATAGTACATACCTGATGACTACAGTGCTGAATCACCCCAGGGCTGGTGGCAAGTAATGAACTAAAATCATCACAAAACCCTTTCCATATATTTCAGGAAATGCTAACCTATTCCAAAAGGCAAAGTCAATATTGTAAATGCCCTATGAAATAACTGGTGATCCCGATAAGGAGAAAGCAACATTTACTTTGAAAGTGGCACGCAGGGTCCTGGGACTCAGCCCAACTTGAAGTTTATTTTCCAAATTAATATTACCAAGATATTTCAATTTGGTCTTGGCTATTGTGAAGGGGTACTACCTTTTTGATCACCTCTTCCATGGTCTTGTCAAATGTATACAGTAAACTAATCGACTTCTGTTTGCTGATCTTGTATCCTGCCACCCTTCCATATTCATCTATCATAGTACTCCTGTTGTGGGGCTTTTGGGAGTTTCAATATATAGAATCATGTTGTGTGCAAATAGCAATAATTTTCACTCTCCTCTCCCAGTTGGATACCTTAAATGTCTTTCCACTCTCTTATGCTGTTAGGTAGGACCTCCAGTATGATGTTGAATGGAAAGTCTGAGTGCTCACTTTACCTGATTTTGATACCTCCTATAGTCACATTGGACAAAACAGCATAGTACAGGTATAATGCCAGATACTCAGACCAATGGAAAAGTAAAGAAAGCCCAGAAATAAAACCATCAACATATAGACAACTGATTTGACAAGGACCTAAAAAACATCAAGTAGAAGGTAGATGCCCTCTTTAACAAGTGGTGCTGGAAACAATGGATATCCACATGTAGGAAAATGAAACAAGATGTTTACCTCACCCCATACACAAGAACAAACTCAAGGTGCATCACAGACCTAGAAGTAAAACCCCAAACTATCAGGGCCATCAAAGTAGGAGTTGGGACTAACCTAAGAATCATGGCTCAGGGAATACATAGGCTAACTGCAATAGGGAAGGGTACACACAGAGGTGAACCTGAAATCAACAAGTGGGATATACTAATGATAAAACACCTGTGTGCATCAAAAGACTCCACCAAAAGGGTAACAAGAGAACTCACAGACTAGGAGCGGATTTTTAGCAATTACACAGCAAAGGGCTTATTACTAAAATCTATAATACCCATCGAGCCTACAAAAAGAGGGGGAAAGTTAACCTCCTGAGGAAGTGAGCAAAAGACCTGAAAAGAAGTTTCACTAGGGAGGAGACCCTAATGTCCAATAAACGTAATGAGAAAATGCTCCTGATCACTAGCCCTCAGATAAATGCAAATTAAACCAACCATGAGACAGCATCTAACACCCCTGAGGTTATCCCAAATCAGAAAATCAGAGAGCAACAAATGTTAGAGGGGATGTGGTGAAATAGGAACTCTCCTCCACTGCTGGTGGTCATGTAGATCTGTTAAGCATTTGTGGAAAGCTATCTGGTGTTATTTAAAGCAAATGGAAGTTGAGCTACTTATGACTTGGCTATCCCTTTACTGGGCATATACCCAGAAGAGGTAAGAAATAAACCACAACCAGTTGTTTGTGCTCCAGTATTTATTGCAGCCCAATTCACAATCGCAAAGTATTGGAAACAACCTCAATTTCCATCAATAGATGAATGAATTAGTAAACTCTGGCACATACACACAATGGAGTACTATGAATCACTAAAAATCACATGACTGAAGCATGTCATTTCATGGGAAGAGTCAGAGGAAATTATGTTAAGCAAAGGCAGCCAATCACAAAAGGACCAGTGCAACATGAGTTCCTGAGGTAAGTCTAATCAGCGCAGTAGGTACAGAAGAAAACCACTTATCTCACATTATGGGTTGAGTTACAGGCAGACAGGTGAAGGTTGGTACATGTTATCCCAACACAAAGAAGAGGAAAGGGGAGATGGGAGAGGGAGAAAAAGGGGTGTGGAAGGGAGATGATGGCATAGGGGGAACAGGGCTCTAACTCACTTAGGGGGAGAGTATTGGTTATATCTCCACAGAGTGGGGAGTGTGTATACAGACCCCAGCACAGCACACCAAACCATGAGGGCAGCATAATCACATGGAGAAATGCCTGAACAGAGTGGGCTAAAGGGCCAGCCCCAACCAGAGCCACACTGAACCCCTGCCTAGAAGTATGTGCTACAGAGGACAATACTAAACCTACAGGATGGGGAGAGGGGTCTGCCTGTCACATCCACAGAAACAAAACCAGAAGAAAAAAGAGAGAGAGAGAGAGAGAGGGTCTACACCCCATATCGGCACACCAAGCACTAGGGGTGACATTCCTGCACAGAGCTGCTAAGACACAGAGAGGACTGTAGAGCTGACAACAGCATGTTGTCCCCTTACTGGAGAATACTGAGACTGAGGACAATGCTGGGGACACACAGCCGGGATTTAGTCTGGTCTGAAACCCCCACAGCAGGGTGAACTAAGAAGGGAACATAACAGATCATCAATGGGAGCAGAGCCAAAAGCCCCTAAAGAGCCCACAAATAGAATTCAGGCTAGGAGGGGCAGCTCCTGGAAGTCCCCCAGGACTAGTGGGGAGATAGTCACAAAGGTGAGTAGACACACCTGCTATTATGTATGGTGTTTTTTGTTTTTCAATCTTTTGTTTGGTCTATGTTATTGTTGGTTTGCCTACTTATATAAGTTAGGCATGGGAATCAAGCTTAAGGAGAAAGCAATAGGACCGATGGATCCAAGGGGTCTGGGGGTAGTAGGAAGTGGGGGAAGGGAGTGGTGAGCAAACAGCACCATAGACAGGGGAACAACTAGGGAATTAAAATCAACTAGGATGACATTAACATCCTGGGGGTGTTGAAACCACAGCAATCTGAGAGGTATTACTAAGAGGCAGAAGTAGGGCAAGTGTGATGGTGGGGCAGGAGGAAGGTAAAAGGTAAAAGGAAACGGCTGTGTATTGAGGTTTTAGCATAGGTGTGTACATATGTAAATTCTTTAATTCATAAAAATAGAGGTATTGATCTAGGTACATATATTTTGATAATAATATATTTAGTTAGTGGATGGACTTTGGGTCTCTGCTCACTCATACCCTACCTCAATGGAAGAACAATTTGTTCTAACAAATTGGTATTCTGTGATGCTTACCCTCCCAGCACAGTTGCTGAAGACAAAATGGGTGTATAAGCAAGTGTGGTGAAGAAAGCAGATGGTACCTGCCTATGAAAGGATATAGCATCTGTGGTCTTAAAAGCAGGCTTGAAGTTAAACAAGTGGCCATCTGGCAGAGAAGCACCATATCCACGTGGAAGAAGCACACAGTCAGTGAAATCATGAGCTGTCATCAGGACCAGGTCACAGGCATCAGAAAATCCATAGTAATCAAACAAGTAATTATATTGTTGAGAATGAGAGCCCATATGTAGACAATGGGACATCCCCTAACAGAACAGTCACAGGGAAGGGATGAGTCCACCAGGGTGCAGTAAAGCACCAGTGAAACACACAATATTTTTCTGGTTCTCGAGGCTTCCTCACCCACCCCATTATCATGACCCCTATTACTGCCTTTCACTGCAGGTTAGACCGGAGTATGTGCACAGTTACAGTAAGAGACTAGAGCTAATGACACATGGAATCCAGGAACAGGAATGGGAATTGCAATACCAGAAGAGCAGGAGGAAAGTGAGGAAAGAAGAGGTGGAAAGGGGAACCAATAGCAATGATTTACCGATAACCACACCCCCATACCCCCAACAGAAACCATGGGGAATGGAGACAGTGGTCAGTTTAGATATAAAAATAATAATAATCTATAATATATTTAGAGGTCATGAAGGTGGTGCGGAGGGGGGGGAGGAGCTGATACGTTGGGCTCAGTAGAAAGTAAATGTCTATAAAAGAATGATGGCAATATATGTACAAATGTGCTTGATACAATTGTGTATGGATAAGAGTTGTAAGAGCCTCCAATAAAATGATCTCTTAATTAAAAAATAAATAAAATGAACAATACCCACTCCACATTCAAAATTAAATGGGAATTGTTTCTCTAGTGAGAAGAAAGTGAGAGGATATTGCCATCCCAAACTTAAAACTATGTTGCCTTAGTCTTTTCTAGTGTCTCTTCTTATCTTCAGCAATTTCTTTTATCATCAATAGCAATTTTTCTTATCAACTTCAACAATTCCTCTAACCTGCCAGACAGTATGGATGAGACATCTTCACCCAATGCTTCCCAATGGGTCTATTACTGCCAGGTCAGCAGCCATTTTCTAAAGATAAAGTAGATAAAGTGTAACAATGACTGGTTTAAAGACACACACACACAAATACAAACTAAACAAAGCAAAATCAAAACACTTGTAATCTGCTAGATGTAGACAAGAAACAAATTCTGAGAGGAGGGCCCTGATAATAATCTAGGGACACTTAGTTTTAGTAAAATTAATTCCTGGTTTTGAGAACACTCTAAATTCCCTGTAAATGAAATTGGCAAAACCTGCATAATCCATTTACTTATTGTGAAAAAAATTACGTGTTTTATGTGAGCGTATGTATATATTACTCTTTCTTAATTAGTATATTGTCAAGTTTTAAATATATGAATTGCTTGAGGGGGTATATAGAATTAAAAATACGGTTTCAGAATCATGCTGATCTTGCTTCCCAAGTGCTCCTGTCCTTTGTGATGCTGAGAAGGTCATATAACTTCGTTTAGTCTCAGTTTTCTCGCCTGGAAATGAGACTAATGCTGCATGCACTATACACAATACCTACCATGTCTTACATGAAAGGAGTCCTGGTGATGATGCAGTATTGGGTTGTTATTTTTTTTTAAAGGTCAGCAGTTCAAACTCACCCTTGTCTTTGAAGGATAGGTATGGGAAGTCTGATTCAGTAAAGATTTACAACCTTGGAAAGCCTAGGGAATGGTTCCACTCTGTCCTAAAAGTTCTTAGGAGAAGGCAACGGCTTCCCAAAAAACCCACTTCACTTCCACTGCCATCACATCAATGTCCATTCATGGTGACTGTATTGCACAGGGTACAACTGCCCCTGTGAGTTTCTGAGATTGCTAACTCTTTACAGGAGTAGAAAAACCCATCTTTCCCCCGGGATTGTGAGTTAGCACATTTTTAAGACACTAAATAGTGCCAGTGGTTTGCAACTGGCTGTTGGCGGGTTCAAATTCACCAGCGGCACTGAGAAGGGAGCCCGTCGAACTGCTTTCATAAGCATCATAGTCAAGAAGCTCAAGTTGACGTGGTTGTACCTAATAGCAACAAAAACATATACATGGCTTAAAATTAGGAAAAAGGATATAGCAGTGTCATATTTTTTCACTTTACTTGATCAATCTGGACTGAACAAATTTCCTGAACTGCTAAATAAAAGAGGAAGTTGTCAATGGGCTGTAGGAAGGCACCATAACAACTTGCTATGTAATGGTAACTCAACCTTGCTTGCTGAAAGTGAACACAACTTGAGGCACTTAGTGATGACGATCACAGTCTACAAACTACAGCATAGACTACATCTCAATATATACATATTTTTAAAATCCTCACAATTGGACCAATAAATCACATTGATGTAAACAGAGATGTTGCCAAAACTTCATTCTATTTGATTCACAGTCAGTGCTCATGAAAACAGGAGTCAAGAAATGAAACAATATAATGCACTGGGGATATGTGTTACAAAAATTGCATTACATTATTAAAAAACAGAGATAGCACTTTGATGACTAAGGTGCACATGACCCAAGCTTTAGTATTTTCAATCAGATGTATGAGATCATTGAACTATAAAAGGCTAAATCTTGACCTTGGAGCATTGATCATGTCGTGGTTCCCCTTTGGACCGCTAATTTCAAGGCCACCACCACGAGAAGCACTGTGGGAGAGCAAGGAGGCTTTTTACTCCCATAAAGAGTTATAGTCTTGGAAACCCACAGGCAGTTCTACCTGACCTATGGCGTTGCTATGTATTGGAAGTGACTCATTGGCAGTGAGTGAATCCTGATCATTGTAGATGGTGTGACCAGCCACACTCTGTTTCCTTGGGGCATCTTTAAATTCTACGTTAGCAGAGTTCCTTGGGGTAGCTCTTCTAGAAGTCAACCACATGTCTAGCAAACCCATTCATTGGTGTACGAGGGTCGTCTGGGACAGGGAAGAATCACAGGACCATTCAGAAGAATGCATCTAAAATATGTCAGAGGAGGTGGCGACCGCCAAGACTACATGCACCCGAGACTGTGGGAATGGAGGTGCAGAGGAAAGGACCTGAGGCTACCGAATACCTCCTGCTCATCTGGCTGTGGAACAGTGAGACAGAGCAAAAGGCAAGCTGGCCTCTTGGTCTGTGGATACAGAGGCTGAGATATTGAGAACAGGAAAGAAACGTGACGGATCCCAGCCTCATGGAAACAGAAAAACCACAGGAGGTCAGCTATGTCCACCACCATTGCCACTTATCAGAGTGTTGTTACAAAATTTTAAAACCCGCTATTAAAAAAGAACATAAAAATGTGAAGTTGTTACTTCGTTACATATTTTCTATCTAGATCTATATGCTCTCCATCCCTTCCCAGCAGTACACTCTTGTATTCACACCATGTCAAAATGAGAGGGACTCGCGTCGTGCTTATTTTAAATTTTCTTTGAGTTTATGGAACAAAATGAGGCCTAATCAGGACTGTAGGATAGCTGAAGACAAAGTTTTCCATTAAAATTGCCATAAGAAATCCCTTGCTACCAGGTGCATTGTCATGATGGGGCGAGAAAAGACCACAGAGCAAACTTCCTGGCCTTTTTCTCACGAATGCAGCTTTTGATTTTTGTAAAAGTTCTTCATTATCATTATGTGTCTACGATTAACCTTTCAGAGCTTCGAAAACAGTTGCCATACCCTTCTGAGCTGACCCTTTCCCTTTAATTTAACTCACCCAGCAGATCAGCTCAGAAATCACTGTTTAGATTGGACCTTTTTACAAGGGCACTCTAATGAGACAAACCTAAGTGCACTGTTGGGTGACCTTACCTGAAGCCATCCACTGCTCACAGAGACATGTTTAAACACAATGCACTTAGAATAAGCTCATGAACTGAAACCGGAACCCACATACAAATAAGCTTTGACTTACCTTTCTATGTGATTGGCTTGTTATACGTGATGGGTGATACGTTGCAACTTGCCGTAGCGGATGTTATTATTGTTAATGTTGTCATTTGTGTTTCTCAGGCAGAGATGCACAGTGACTGGCTTCAGTTGCTCACAAAAATATTAATTATATGCATCAAAATTAAGTGTGCATTTCCCATAAGTCACAATGTATTTGTTTGACGGAGTCTTAGAATTTCCAGTCTTCGTCCACTTGGGGAGGTCATTGAGGTGTTTGAAAACTGATGTCTTGGAGTAAGTATTGTACTCCACGGTTGAGGTTCATGTCATTGCAATCTCTTGCTCTATCATAGAAAAGCTTTCAAAGCCCATTCCTCACAATAAGAATATATTTTACAGAAAGAGTTTGACACCCAGGATTTAGTGTGGTTAGCATTCTCACTATTAAATCCAGAAGCTTCACTTAGTGCTTGTTTCTGCAATGTGTACACATTTTTAGCTTGTGGTTATCATAGCTGAAGTACAAACCTAGCCAGCTTGAAAGGTTTTGGATATTCCCTGAAAAACAGTCTCTGATTTTATTAGAAGGTCGGAAGTGATGGCTTGTTGACAAATGGGGAATGGAAGAGAACCCAAGACCAATAGACATTTGCAGGCATTTTTTAAGGGAGGAGAAAGGACAAAAATATATAAATAATGAATTCCAACATCTTGCATTCTCTTTCAACCTAGCTTTGGGCTATCCTGGATTTATTAGTAACAATAATGTCTGATAGGGAGACAAGACTACATAGACATACAGGGTAGTATAATACAGTTTCATAAGGTTTCACAAGACAAAGCTCCATCACTTCCTATTTTCCAATAAAATCAGAGATTTATGTCAGAGAATTTCCAAAAGCTTTTTTTGGCCGGGTTTGCGCTTCAGTCCACTTGAACTTTGTCAAGAGACTCTCGATTATGATCGGAATGAAAGTCGTCCGCTTAGTGTCACTTTCTCATTCCCATGCCATAACACATTGAGGATGGACATTATGTGAGTGTTTAGATGAGTGTTTAAAGTATGTTGACATAATCAGCCACAATCCCCCATACCCCACAAAAGCTAACACAATTTGTCATTTAGTAATATCCCTTTTCTCTTATATTTATTTCTGAGTCTCCATCGGTAACTTGTTTTTGAACCTTCCTATGTTGATATGGACACCCAGTCTCAGTCATTGTATGTTGTCTCAGTCATTGTGTGTTGCTCACTGTGACCAGTGAGGTGGGTGAGCTGCTGGGTGCTCTTCCCAAAAGCCTTTTGAAATGGTGTCAGAATAGCATATACTTGGCTTTATTGTTGGGCAGAATTGCATTTGCATTCTAATTCTGCCTCTTGTTAGCTTTCTAACCAACAGTTAGACAATGAATGTCTCTAAGTCTAGAGTTTCTCATTTGTAAAAAATAATAGCCAGAATAATACCTAATATATATGGTTGTTTTAAGAATTCAGTGGGATGATGGCAAATATCTTTTTAATGTTACCATGACTGACTAATAGGGACTATTAAGAGTTCTAACAGCACTAAGTACCTAGAAGAATTTATGAAAAGTGCAGATTCCAGAAGTTACCAACCAGATAACTAAACCACAACCTCTGCAAGTTGATGTCATAGTTTGGGATCCTCTGTTTTCGTTTGACACATTGTTGATTGACATACACCCAGTGTTTATAAAGTGCTTGGCACATAGTAGGCATGCAATAGCTGATGTTTAATGAACAAAGAATTAGTGAATAAACATTAGTATTTACTCTCCCTCTCTGTGTGTCTGTGTGTAGATTATATATCAATATATGAAAATCAGCAGAGGTGAATGAAGCATTTTATGTTCTTAGTTCCTCAGTAAAGGAGTCTTGGGTGCACAGTAGATTACAAGTTGTGCTGCTAACTGAAAGGTCAGTAGTTTGAAACCACCAGTCACTCTGGGGAGAAAGATGATGCTCTCTACTCTCCTAAAGATTTATAGTTTCATAAATCCACAAAGGCAGTTCTACGTTTTCCTATGGGGTCACCATGAGTCAGAATTGACTTTGTGGCAGAGTTTGCTGTTTGGAATCATTCACTGATATCACACTCCCTAACCATCACCCAGAATCCTACGAGGTCTGTACTCTCAGTTTCCCGTTTCACTTAATAAAAATACAAAACAACAGTTGGAAATACAAATGATTTGCTTAAACTTACAAGTCATTGATTTTAATGGATTATTTCCAAGGCATTCTTTCCTTCTGTACAAATAACTGCAATATTGTCTCCCTCCATGGGAAATCCCAAAGAATATGGACTGCTCATTTGCTACCAAAGCAAAAAGCAAAGCAAACAAACAAAAGCCATCCCTCTCTCTTAATTTCTTAGTATTGCGATAAGAGAATGTCAATCTATAAATTATCAAGGGCTCACGAGGGAGGGGGGAGCGGGGAGGGAAGGGGGAAAAAAGAGGACCTGATGCAAAGGGCTTAAGTGGAGAGCAAATGCTTTGAAAATGATTAGGGCAAAGAATGTACAGATGTGCTTTATACGATTGATGTATGTATATGTAAGGATTGTGATAAGAGTTGTATGAGCCTCTAATAAAATGTTTTTTTTAAAAAAAGAACAGAAATGTATTAATTTACAGTTTTTGATACTAGGATTTAAAAATCAAAGTATTGACCATGTACATTTCATCTGAGGCCTGTGAGGAAGAACCAAGTGCCTCCTTTACTCGCAGAATCTGAGGGCAAGTATTCTGATTGTTGCCATTTCTTGTCTTATAAAGTACTCAAATTTCGCCTTATATCTTCATATGGCCCCTTTCCATCTGCGTCTCCTTTCCTCCTGTCCTTTTCTTATAGGAAACAATTCATCTTGACTTAGGTCCACACTACTGAAGTATGACTTAACTGAAAACATCATCCAAGATCCTCTTTCCAAACCATGTCACATTCATAGATACAGGGGGTGAAGATTTTAGCCATTTAGGGATTAAAGTACAATTCAATTTATAATACATTACAAGTGAAAGTGCTAAGGCTCCTTCAGACAAATTAGTCAGGATTGAGAGATTGTTTTTAAAAGTGCTGTTTGTTTATTGAGAATTCCACCCTGGATTCACCTTTAACAGGCATTTACTGAGTTCCTGTTGTCATTCAGTGCCATCAGGACTGTTCTGCCCCATAGCAACCCTAGCCACAGCAGCACACTGTCCACTCCTTCACCATCCTCACGATTATTCCTGTGCTTGAACACCTTGTGGCAGCCACGATTTCAGTCCATCTTGTTGAGTGCATTCCTCTCTTTTGCTTCCCCTCTCTTTTACCAAGTTTGATGTCATTGTCCAGGGACCGGTCTCTCCTGACAAAGTATGTAAGAGGAAATATTACTATTCTTGCCACTAAGGATCCCTCTGGATGAGCTTCTTTCTAAATAGACACATTGAATTGTATCTCTTGACTGCTGATTCAATTAGCACTGATTGTTTATCCAGGCAAGATGAGTATCGCAGGTTGTTAATAAGCCTCCCTCCATTCCTGATGCTGCATACTTCTTCATACAACCCAGTTTCTGTGATAATTTGCATACAATTGAGTATGGTGAGGGGATACTACCCTGACACAGACCTTTCCTGATTTTAAACCATGTCATAGTTCCTTGTTCTGTTCTCAAAACTGCCTTTTGATCCATGTACAAGTCCCTTATGAGTACAATGAAAGGTTCTGGAAGTCCCATTCTTTTCAAAGTTATCCATAATTATCAATCATCTACTTAGTCAAATGACTTGCAGAATCAATAAGATACAAGTGAACCCCTTTCTGGTATTTTCTGCTTTGAGCCAAGACATCAGCAGTTCCACCCCTTTGTTAAGCATCGTCTTCAGCATCTTGTTTGAACCTTTGGCACTGTTCTGTCAATGTACCACTGCCACGGTTGTTTGATGATCTCCGTAAAATTTAACTTGAAATCATATTAGGCATTCTGTTGGGTCAACTTTCTTTGGATTGGCTACAAATATGGATATCAGTTAGCGGGTCAAGTAGCTATCTTCGAAAACTCTTTACATAGAAGTTAACTGCTTCCAGTACTTTGTTAGTTTGTTAAAACATTCCAATTGGTATCCCGTTAATTTCTGGAGACTTGTATTTGGCTAATATCTTCAGTGAAGCTTGAATTTCTTCCGTACTTCATTTTTGCTCACATGCTACTTCTGGACATGATTTAATGTAGACTAGTATTTTTGGTGCAGTGACTGTATTCTTTCCATCTTCTTTTTATGCTTCCTTCATCATTCATTATTCTGCCCATAGAATTTTTCAATATTGCACGTTGAGATTGGAATTTGTTCTTGATTTTTTTCAGTTAAAGATATGCTGAATGTGTTCTTCCTTTTTGGTTGTCTAACTAGGTCTTTGCACATTTCATTATAGTATTTACTTTATGTTCTCAAAGAGCCCTTTGAAATTTCTTTGTTCAGGTAGTTGACTTTATCAATTATTCCTTTTACCTCAACTATTGTACTATTAAGAACAAGTTTTAGAGTCTTTTCTAAGATGCACTTTGACTTTTTCTTTCTTTCTTGACCTTTTAATAACTTTTTCTTTCTTCAAGAATGATGCTCTCGATGCTCTCCCACAGCTCATCAGGACTTCTGACATTAGTGTTCAATGCATCAAATCTCTTCTTGAATTGTTCTCAAAATGCAGGTGGGATAGACTAACAATCATATTTTGGTTCTCATGGACTTGTTTTAATTTTTTTTCAGCTTCAATATGACCTTAAATACAAGCAATTGATAGTCTATTCCACAGTCAGCCCTTGGTCTTAGTTTAGCTAATAATGAGTTTCTCCATCATCTCTTACCATAGATGTAATCAATTTGATCTATGTGTATTCCATCTCGAGAAGGTCATGTATATGATCACTCTTCGTGTTGTTGGGGAAAAAAAGGTATTTGCTATGGAAAATTGTTGATCTTGTCAAATTCTACTGTGTAATCACCAAGAACATATTTTTCCAACTAATATTCCTTCCTCTTTGTTTCCATCTTTTGCATTTCAATTGCCAATCATTATCAATGCATCTTGATTGCACATTTGATTAATTTCAGACTGAAGACACTGGTAGAATTCTTCAGTTTCCTCCTATTGGTACATACATTTGAGTAATATTGATTGGAATTCATTGAAGGTGGATGGATATAATTCTGCTTCCAGTGATTTGTCATATCACAGACTTTGTTTTACTTCAGAATTGACCTTGACTTGTCCTTTCTAATTATGAAGGCAATGTTGTTCCTCTTGATTATGTCATTGCCAGCATAAAAAGCCATATGATTTCCTGATTCAAAATGGCCAATAGAAGTACACATTCACTCACCAATGATTATTGATCTGTATATGTTTTTCATATTATTATTGACAACTTCTAATTTCCTAGGATCATACTTGACATATTCCAAATTATGATTATTAGATTTTTACAGCTATTTCCTCTTACCTTGAGTCATGCTCCATCAGCAAATGAATACCCTGAACCTCCACTCCAACGAGCTTTACGCCATTCACAGCACCAGGGTGAACTTTGAGAGAACGTTTCCTCCTCTGTCACCTTTCAAAAGTCTTTCAACCGAGAAACAGAGCTCATCCTCTGGCTCTATTTTCTGCAATGCTCTGTTTCCATTCATTAGGACTGCTGTATCTGCCAATGTTTCAAAGCTAAAGTTTGTGGTGGCAAATTCTTCCAAAATGGGCAGCTGAGTCTTTGTAATCTGTACTTAGTCTGGAAGCTCCACTGATAGCTGTTAATCTGAATGACCCTTCTGGCATTGGCAACACCAGTGACATCGCTTCTCGTATCACAGTGATAGATAAGCCATTGCAGCACAGCAAACTGACAGGCAAGTGGTGAACTGAGCCCCTACTAGCATTATACAAAATATATATGTTTTTGGAAAGTTGTATGAAAAGAACATGAAATGTTTCTATGAACTTTATGAATGTTTGTTGTGCAAGATTTCTGTGTACAAATTATACAATCTGGTAGGCAGTATCATGGCACTGATTAGTACCTGTTTATTAGTAGTGTTTTTCAATATAAAAACTGCCTCATAAGGATGATAATCTACTAATTAATATCATGGCTTTGGGTTGTTTTTCTTTTTCCACTTAAAAAATAATCAAGCTTTTAAGTATAGTAAAATGACACTCATATACTATTTACTCATAGATCTGAATTATATTTTGTCACGTATGTTAGTGATAACTTTACATCAAAAGAGATAAATCTATGATCATGCATTACACTCATATCTCTATGGCTTTCTATATCTCTATAGAAATAAATATCCCTATAGTCATATCTCTATAGTTTTCTTCAACTTGGAACAATTTTTGGTCTTCCCTTAATTGGCCTGGTTTTAGCATGTTTTGAATTTTTTTTATATAAACAGCATTCTCCCCTTGGGTGGGTTAGTGCACTGTTCCCCCAGATACACATGTCTTTCCGCCCACCCCTCCTTTCCCTTGGCTGCTCTATATATCCCTGGGCTTATTCTGTGCCGTGGACCTCACCAGGTTTTGGAAATTAATTATTTAAAGAATTTCCCTCAATTTGCATGTATCTAAAACGTCACCCAGGAGTCCTGGTGACAAAGGATAAAGCCCTGGGTTACCCAAAGGGCTGTCAACCACAATGTGAAAAGTTTGAAGTCACCAACCATGCAAAAGGAGAGAGACACAGCTTTCTGCTCCTGCGCAGATTTACAGACTTGGAAATCCACGGGGCAGTTCTCCTCTGTCCTTATAGGGCCTCTGTCAATCAGAGTCAACTTAAGGGCAGTGAGTTTTTGATAATGATGCCATCTAATTACACACAAGTTATGCATTTTTGGCAGAAAGATAATAGAAGTGAATTTTGTTCTGTTCATTGAATTTTATTGGTGGCACATAGATCTGAATTTATCTTCTTAGTGATGGGGGTTTTAATAACATTTGATAATTTGATTAAGACAATTTTATAGAAATTATCCCCTCTATTATAAACTGTGATAGGTAGGTTTATTGTGCCAATCTGACCAATAAATTCATGTGGGATTAAAAAGGTTGCACTTTAAATGAAGGGCAAAGAAATAAATGTCTCGGAAAGCCTCACCTTTCTGTCTCTTGCTCTCTGATAACTGGGCCAGTTTGTGTCTGGCTTAGCTAGTTCTCTGCCTCAATTTGTGAGCTACACTACCTGTGAGGCGCCCAACTCATGGACCATGTTGCTAGAGTTTGAGGTTCCTTTGAGACCTGCTTTGTCACACTTCTGGTGTATACATCACTTGAACTGGGGCCTGTCGGACCCTGGCATCTGGCTGACTGTTGGTAACCTGCCCTGCTGTTTGCTGCCTGTAGCCGGATTTTCTGAATTGCTCTACAGAAGCCTCAACTGTCTGCTTCCTTGACTTGCACCCAGCAGCCCTTATGAGTACTAATTAGCTATTTATTTCTTCATGTTATATATATATGTATTCATAAGTGTTCTGGTTTTGTTTCTCCAGAGGACCCTGTCTAACACATAAACAAAAACATTTCTGTACTTGTAAAATACATAAAGTTCTATGAAACATCCTACTTCCACCCTCAGTTTTAGCAACCATTGATGTTTGCTGTTTTTCCCCCTGAATGCATTTTTTTTAAATGATGACTGTCACATGGTGATTCTGTAATCCTTTCATTCCTTCAACATTTACTGTTTGGCATTTAATGATTGAAAGTGTTTTCTCTTTTTCACATCTATGCTATTTATGTATGTAATTGGAAACTATTTATTCAATAGATTATAATTTAACATTATAATTATTTTGTTGTGGTTGCTGTTGCTGCTCAAATTGTTCAAAATAGGGCCAGTGATTAATATAGTACTTTCACCTGGCTTCTGTGTCTTTTTTTTTTTTTACAATTTCCAATTTTTCACAGGATACAGACTGACATTTTGGCACAAGAGAATGTTTCAGGTCACTTATTTTTAGTACCTTTTATTAGACACATTTAGGTAGAGGGGGAAATATGCATAAAATACATAGCAATCCACATTGCTAATCTCCATTCTTTGACCGATCATTTGGTTCTTCCCCTGTTGTAGGTCAGAAATCATCATTTCTACAAGATCTCCTGTTCCTTGTAGTGGATGATAGAATTTAGAAACCAAGATATAAGAATGAGGTAAGTTCCTTGCCACTGGAGTGTTGCTGCTGCCAGGTTCACCTTGTGTATATATGCATCCTTATCTAGCTGTGTTCCTATGTTATCCGATAGGGACTGAAAACAAGAATTCACACCAGGACTTTCAATTCCAATTCAACACATAAGGTTCCATTTAAAAATGTTCTTTTCTTTGCCTGTATCTTCATTCTCCAACAGTGGGAAGACCAGAGCTCCATAATCCTAAACATATGTGTCTATATGCTCCGGCTCTTGAATGCAATCAATGTTCCAATCCTCGAGGTTGACCCAGCTGAGAAGCTGCTTTCCTGTGGACCTTGACATGGGATGAGAGTGCCCTTACGCTAAGACCTTTGCTACATGGCTGCAAACCTACCTATAGTCTTGGAAGCAAGAAAAGATAGAACCAAATATTTCACAGTTTTGACGAGCAATACAAATGTAAACTGGAAAATGTCTGTGAATGCGAATCTGTCCCCCACCCCCCAACAGTTCCCAGCAAAGGATGAGAGGGTCAGCAACCCCTTCTGTGCTCCCGGAACCCTCAGGAAGCTATTTGTGGTCTGACAAATGTGAACTAAAGCACATCCCTGTCCCCAGGGCCACTAAACTATCCGAAAGCACAAATAGTGGAGGGAGGGGTAACCACCAACCAAATTCATTATGATCTATTAAATCATCTGATTTGAATCTACTACTTGCGTAAAAAGAATTTGTTTCAATAGTTTTCAGCCACAATTTGCTAAGTGGCAGGGGGAAGCAAACACAAGGAGTTGCCTTGTAGAGGCCCAAGTGGGCAGCTGTAATTAACTTCACACCACATAAAGAAGCCCTTCATTACATAATTATGCTTGCAATTAATCCCCTTGTTCTTTAATTTTAAAAGAGAAAGTACAAGTGTTGGAGAGTAAAGTTGTAGGCATAAAAGTTGGACTTGGGATGTGGGTTGGAAATTCTCGTGTTTGGGGTAGTAGGGAGTCAGGGTTTTGTCTTGTTTTTTAAATAAACAGGAACCTTAGACATTCTTGGCTAGCTAATTGGCAGAAATTAAAAGAAAACCTGCTCTAATTACATGTCTGCATACAAACAACCTTGTTTTCACACTGTCTGGTATTTTAAATGAAACAAGTAGCCCTCGTTTAAAGTGAACCAGAGCACTCCCGGGTACACCTGTCTCCTGAGAGACGGAAGGAAAGATTCTTCAAGAAAATAAAAATGTTTCATGTCTCTCTTTCATCTCCTGAAAGGTTACTTTAAAAAGTTAACTCCTGGAGATAAACACATGTGCCCAGGAATTAAGTATTCAAAGCCAGACCAAGACACATTCTTTGTACCTGTTACAGAAAAGGCAGAGTAGGTTATAATTACTGAAACCATCTCTAAGAATCATCTTTAAGAAAGGATCAGTCCTTGGGAGTAGGAGGGCAGAATGAGAGGAAAGAAGGACTTTTTGTACCATTTTCTGTTTTCATTCACAGCGACCTTGACAGTGTTAAATGTGTTCAGAAAAAGCACTTGTTTCCTCTCATTAATATTCCCATCACGAAACAGGATGAAAAATGTATAGAATTAATTGAGTACCTTTCATTTATTTGGTTGTTTTTCCCAACACTACCTGTACCATTATCAAATAGAATTATTGAAAGCATAGCATCTTCTTTTAAAAATCATTTTATACATAAATTGTATCAAGCATATTTGTACATATATTGACATCATTATTTCCAAACATTTTCTACTTGATTCCTTGGTATAAGCTCCTCTTTTTGTCCCTTCCCTCTCCCACCCTCCCATCCTCATGAATCCATCAATTATATTGCTATTATTATTTCATATCTCACACTGTAAATTGTTGTCCTTCACCCACACTTCTCTTATTTGTGCTCTTTGGAATGGGGGAAGTGTTATATATCCAACCTTGTGATGGGTTCCCTCTTTCTCCCTCTTCTCCCTCCCTGACCATCTCCCACCCCTCATGATATTGCTACCCGCACTACTGTTCCTTAGGGTTTATCTGTCCTGAATTCCATGTGTTGAGAGCTCTTATCTGTACCAATGTGTGTTCTCCTGTCTAGCCAGATTTGTCAGTTAGAACTGGGTCCTGAGTGGGGTGGGGGTTGGGGAGAATGCATTCAGGAACGGAATGTCATTTGCCTCGGTGCTGTACTGCACCTTTGTTGAATCATTCCTTCATTATAACCCTTCTGTGGGGTGATATCCAATTGTCTACATATGGGCTTTGGGTCTCCGCTCCAAACTCCCTTATTCACATCGATATACCATATATACTTGAATACAAGCCAACCTGAATATCAGCAGAGGCACCTAATTTTACCACGAAAACTGCATTAACAATGTGCTGAAAAACTCATCTTATACACTAGAATATATGGTAGTTGTTTGTTTTGGATGCTTTGATATCTGATACCTGATTCCATCGACACTTCATGATCACACATACTGGTGTGCTTCTTCCATGTGGGTTTATTTGCTTCCCTGCTAGATGGATGCTTGTTTAACTTCAAGCCTTTAAGACCCCAGACATTATATCGTTTAATAGCTGGGCATCATCCACTCTCCTCACATTTGCTTATGCACCCATTTTGTCTTCAATGATCCTGTCAGGAATGTGAGTATTAAAGAGTGCCAGGTTATTAGAAAAAAGTGTTCTTGTGTTGAGGGAGGCCTTGAGTAGAGGCCCAAAGTTTGTCTGCTATCTTCATACTTAACTTATAAAAAGATGTACATTTGCTCTCTATCCATTTCATTATAAATTAGTGTATTTACATATATACATGCTTATAGCTATACCTCTATAAATAGCTTTTGCCTCCTATTTATTTTTCTATTTCCTTTCGCCTTCCTCCTATCCCACTATCATGCTCACCCTCCTTTTAGCTCTCAGTACTTCCTCTTGGATCCATTGCATTTGATTAAGCCCTCCCAGGCATTATCCACCCTCCTTGCCATCAGTTTTAGATCTCTTGTTGATCCCTTATCCCTGAGTTTGTAGGTTCCCCATTCCCCCTCCCCAGCCTCTCTTCTCCCATCCCCCTCATCCCTGGAACCACCGGTCCTGTTGTTTTCTCCTTGGTTTTGTTCATCCTGCCTATCTTATATAAATAGACATAGGGCAAAAACAAAGAAACAAAAAAAGCAAAAAACAAAACAAGAAAAAAAGCCAACAGATAGTTTCAGGTCTGTCTGCTGATCCTTATGCCTGTTTTCCAATCAGGTTTGATGAGCCGTCAAGCTCTGTCCCCCAGGTCAGAAGTCTATTTTCAGGATTCCTGGGGACTTGGTTACTTTGCTCCCCTCGCTGCCCCTGCCCTGTTGTACTCCCTTTGCATTTCACCCCATTGTGCCTGGGGCAGAGCAGGCACACTTTCCACACAGTCTCTCCAGTGCTGTCCGCCATAGCACTGTGGATTAGTGCGGGAATGTCCAGTCTCATGGGGGGCCGGCCCTACGATCCTCTCTGTGCCCTGGCTACTGTGAGCAGGGATGTCGTTCCCGAGGTTTGGTGGGCTATGATGAGGCCTCTCTCTCTCAGTTCGCTCCCATGTGGTCTGGACAGACCCTCCTCTTCCCGGGCTATATCTTCAGTGCCATCCTCTTATTGCCGCCTTTTGGGGAGGGCATCAACATAGCTTGACTTGGGCCCAGCGCTGTCGTCCTCTCTGTGAGTTTGCTGCTCCATGCCTGTGTATTGCCCTCAAGGCTTGGCCCTCTGGGATGGGGTCTGGTCCCTCTCTCCCTTTCCTGTGGAGACATGAATGATACTCTCTCCATGGTTTGTATTAGTGCTCTGTTCCCCATCCACCCCCCCTTTTTTGTCTTTTATTTCTTCCCTCTCTCTTTTCCCCTCCTTTTTCGTTGGCTGCCATATACATCCCAGAGTTGGGTCAGCCCCCTGCCAAAGTGCCTGGACCTTGACCTGAGATTTATGCAGCAAGTAGCATCAATCTATGCCCATTGTAATTTTTTAGCTTATCTCAGTGGATTCATGTTGTGCTTTTCCCTTTGTGCTAGGCTAACTACATTTAAAATAATTTCCTCCAATTCTTCTCATGAGAAATGTGCTTCATGTGTTCATCAGTGCTTTTAAGAGCTGTGTAGTTCTCCATTGTATGTATACTCCAGCGTGTTTTCATCCATTCGTCAGTTAATGGAAATGTAGATTGTCTCCAGGCCTTTGTGATCGCAACTGTGCCATGATGAACATTGGAGTGCAGATGGCTGGTCTTGGTCTGTTTCTTACTCCTCTGGGTACATGCCCATTTGGGGGATTGCTGGATCACAGTGTAGCTAGATTTCTATTTGTGTTAGAAATCGCCAGATTGATTTCCACAGTGGCTGCATGTCTCTACAGGACGGCCAGCAGTGAATGAGTACCTATCTCACTACACCCTCTCCAGCAGTTGTTGCTTTCTGATTTTTTTGAATTGAGGGTGTTAGGAGGTATCTCATAGTTGTATTAATTTGGATTTCTATTATGGATAATTATCTGGAAATATTTCTCACATATTTATTAGTTATTTGGATTTCCGCCCTTGTGAGATTTCTGTTCAGGTCTTTTGCTCACCTCCTCAGTGGGCTCTTTGTTTTTTTCTTGTTGTAGGTTAGCAGGGTATTGTATATTTTAGTAATAAGCCTTTTGTCTGACGTGTCATTGCTAAACATGTTTTCCCAGTCTCTGGGCTTTCTTCTTACTCTCTTTGTATAGTCTTTTGATGTACACAGGTATGCTATCTTCAGTATATCCCACTTGTCAATTTGTGCCACCTCTGTGTTTGTTTCCTTCCATATTTATGACAGCATGTGTATTCCCTGTGCTAGAGTTCTTAGGTTTGTACCAATTCCCTCATTGATGGCCCTGGTAATTTGAGGATTTACTTTGAGGTCTATGTCCACCTTAATTCTATTCTTGTGCATGGAGTGAGGTAAGGGTCTTGCTTAATTTTTCTGAAGGAAGATAACTATTTTTTCCAGCATCATTTGTTAAAATGGGGATCCTATTTTAATTTGATTTTAGGGGGCCCTTATCAAAGATCAATTGTCTATGCTGATGTTTTTATTTCTGGATTTTCTGGGGTTTTTTCCCATTGATCTGAGTATCTGTCATTGTAACAATGCCGCACTGTTTTGACCACTGTGGCTGTATAATAAGTGTTAAAGTCAGGTAAAGCAAGCCCTCCTACCTTGTCCTTCTTCTTGTGGAGTTCTCTGCTAATTCTGGGCTTTTCCCTCTCCATATGAAGTTGGTAGTCCGTTTTTCCAAATCCATGAAAAAAACATATTGCTATTGTATCAGGATAGCATTGAACTTATATAGTACCCTGGGTAGGATTGACATCTTTACTATATTCAGTCTTATGATCCACAAGCATGGAATATTCTACCATTTGTAGAGGTCACTTTTGTTTCCAGGTAACTGTTTTATAGTTTTCCTCACACAAATCTTTTGGGTTTTCTTTTTTTTTTGGGGGGGGGGGGTCAGGTACATCCCTAGGTATTTCCCTTTGTGTTTTGCTATTTTGAAGGATATTAACTTTTTTATCTTTTCTTCTGTGATCTTGTCTAGTGTATATACCAATCCTATAGACTTCTGTTTGTTGATCTTGTATCCTGCCACTCTGGCATATTCCACTATCACTTCAAGCACTCCTCTTGTTGAGCTTTTGGGATTTCAATATATAAATCATATCATCTGTGAATAATGATAGTTTCACCTCTTCTTTCCCAAGATGAATTCCTTTAATGTCTTTCCTTTGCCTTATGTTGTTAACTAGAACTTCCAGTTCATTGTTAAATAAAGTTGGGGACAAGGGACATCCTTGTCTGGTTCCCTTTTGCAGTGGGAATGTTTTCATCTTTTCTCCATTCACTACTACATTGGTTATTGGTTTTTCATATATGGCTTGTACTTTATTGAGTTATTTTCCTTCCATTCCTCTATTATTGAGTGCCTTGAACAGACATGGTGTTGGATGTTGTCAAATGCTTTTTCTGTGTCTATTGATATTATCATGTCTTGCTAATCCTTTTTCTTATCAATGTGGCAAATAATGTTGATGTACTTTTGGATATTGAACCAACTCTGCATCCCTGAAATGAATACCACTTGGTTATGATGAATTATTGATTTTATATATTTTTTATTCCATTGGCTAATATTTTGTTAGGGGTTTTTGCATCAGTGTTCATTAGAGATATCAATCTGTAGTTCTCAATTTTTCTGACCCGCTTTGGGTATCAGTGCTATACTAGCTTCAAAGCAAGAGTTCGGGCGTTTGCTGTCCGTTTCTGTGCTCGGGAAGAGTTTGTGTAGGATTGGTGTGAGTTCTTCTCTGAATTCTTGGTAAAATTCTCCTGTGAAGCCATCTGGCCCAGGGGATTTTTCAGTTGGTAGTCCCTTGATAACTTCATCTATTTCTTCTATTGATATGGGTCTGTTGAGATTCTGGGAAGGAATTGTTTTTCCAGATATTTATCCATGTCTTCCAATATGCTAAATTCATTGGAGTACAGGTCTTTGTATTGCTGAGTAATTAACCTCTTAATTTCATTAGGGTTAATTGAAATTTCCCCCATTTCATTCCTCATCCTGGCTATTGATGTTTGTTCCTTCCTTTCTTTGGTTAGATTTTCCAACAGTCTATTGGTAAGGTTAATCCTTTCAAAGATCCAGAGGTTTTTTTGCTGCATTAATTTTTTGCATTATTATCTTGTTTTCCCACTCGTTTTCTCTGCCTTGGTTTTTACTTATTTCTTTTCTCTTGCTATTGATAAGATTATTCTGTTGAGTCTGCTCTAACTGCTGGAGGCTTTGTAACAAACTGTCAATCATAAGTCTCTCTTCCAGTTTCCTGTAAGCATTTTTTGCTACAAGCTTCCCCTGATAACTGCTTTTGCTGTGTCCCAAAGATTTTGGTATGTTTTATTATTCTGCTTCTCATTGCTTTCTAAAAACTTCCTATTTTCATCTCTGATATTGACCAGTACCCACTCATTTTGCAGTAGGGAGTTATTCATTCTCCAGTTATTTTACTCTTTTTTTCTTAACCATCCTTTTGTTGATTACCAACCTTGTTACGTAGTGGTCCAAGGGGGGAGTTTGCATGATCTCTATGTGCTTGTATTTACTCACGCTCGACTCATGCCCCAGCACGTGGTCTATATTCGAGTATGTGCCAAGTTGCCTAAGGAGAATGTGAATATTTTGCATTTTGGTGAAGATCTCTAAAAATGTTTATTAGGTCAAGTTACCTGATTGTAGAGTTTTGTTCTTTAGCTTCCTTGTTAATTTTCTTTCCCTGTGATCTATCTTTCTTGGAGAACTGTGTATTAAAGTCAACTACTATGATCATTGAGCCTGTAATTTCTTTTTTCATCTTTTGAAGTGTTTGACAAATTTTGCAGGTCTCTCATTGGGCACATACAAATTTAGTCTGCTCATTTGTTCCTGGTCTACTCTTCCATTGAACATTATATAATTTCCCTCCTTATGTCTTCTTATGGCTTTCATCTTGAGGTCAGTTTTTTTTCAGAGATCAGGATTGAAATCTCTGCTTTCTCTGAATTGCTGTTTGCTTAGTATATTTTCACCAGCCTTTAATTCTCAGACTGTTTTTGTTTGCGAGTTTGCGACATCATTTTTTTGAGATGTGTCTTTTCTAGACAACAGATCAATGGCTTATATATTCTAAGCCAGTCTGCTAGTCTCTGTCTTTTAATGGGCGAGATCAGTCCATTGACATTCAGAGTTATTGTATCCATCTGTGGACTCTGTAATGCCATCTCATACCTTTTGTGTTGGGTATTTACTTCCCCCTTCTTATCATTGCGGTGTGTGTGTTGAGGGGAGGTGGGGGTGGGATTGCTCATTTTTGCCATATTTTCAACATTGAGTTAATGTTATCTTATGGGCTATTTTCTATGTTTTCAACTCTGGGTGGAGTTGGTCTATTTGGTGGTCGCCTATTTGTGCTCAATGCATATTGTTCTTCTGACCACAGTAGGTCTGTAAAAAAATTTTATAGAGCTGGGTTTCTTTTAATGTATTCTTTGATATTTTCTTTGTCTGGGAAGACTCATACTTCTCCATCTATCTTGACAGATATTGTGGCGGGGTAGAGGATTCTTGGATTGGCATTGTTCTCTTTCAAATTTTTGAAGATGTTCACCCACTCTCTCCTCTTCTTCAGGGTATCTGCTGATAGGTCTGAGCTTAAAATTTTCTTCTTTTGCTCAAAATTGGAATTTTTATTATGTGCCTTGGCCTCTTCTTCCTGGGACTCAGACTAGCTGGTGTCCTCTGCTTCCTGGATGGTTGCCTGATTCTCATTCATTAAGCTGGGGTAGTTTTCTTCCAGGAATTCCCTCACTATTTTTGCAGTTGACTTCTTGGTTGTGTCTTCTTCTGGTAATCCAATTATTAGAATATGATTCCTCTTTATTGCATCAAATACTGTTCTTAGGTTTTCTTCAGTTTCTTTGATTAATTTGTTTAACTATCTTTCTAGTTTTTTTGAAGTCTGCCTGGTTGTCTTCAAGGTTATTGATATGATTATCCACTTCTAGTCTGTTAGTGATGTCTGTTAACTTGTCATTTGCTTTTGTTACCTCATCCGTTATCTTGTATTTCCCTTTGGTGCATGACCTTTATCTCCTCTATAGGTTCATCTTTTTCTGTATTGCTTCACTCATATTCTGTATGACTCCAAGCATCATTCTGAAGATTTATTTCTGTGGTAAATAAATGTATGCTTCTTCTCTACACATCGTTAGGTTCAGGACTTCTTCTGACATTGCCTTTTGTTTCTCCTGTTTTTCATTGAGGTTGTTGGGGCTGGTTGCTGTTTGTGTGTCATATTAGAGGTGCCCAGTGCCATTTTGAAGAGAGTTGAAGAGCACTGAACACTCTTTTAGGGAGACTTGTAGGAATGCTTCTTTGGATTGCCTGTGGCCAACTGCTCGGGGTGGGAGTCAAGCTACTGTTTTGTCCTTCTATGATTTCACTCTTTCCATAACCAACAAGTATTCTGTTATTTGGAGATGGGTGGCCCTCTCAGAGGATGCTTTCTGGTGGTTGTAAGCCCGTGGGGATGGAGCTATGCTGGATGATCTCACAGGAAGCTGTGGTTGTGTGGCCCACAGCCACTTGGAGTGCCTTGAAGGACGTTCAGGTGTCTCCACTGCAATGGAAGTGCTGCAATGAGAGGGCAGGTGGGTGTGCCTACTTTGCTGTAGAGCACCATGGATGGTGGGCAAAATTTCCCTAGTTGGAAAAACCACTATGGAGGTTGGGAAGAGGTTTCTGCAGCAGCATGGAGGGCTGGGGAAGGCTGGCAATGTTGCCTTAGGTTGTGTAAAGTACTGTAGATGGTGCAAGGAAGTTCCCTCAGCCATGGTTAGGGCAAGGGAGAATGAGCAGAGGATCCTCCAGCCATGTGGAATGCCATGGAGGGTAGGTAGAGGTTCCCCCAACCAAGTAGAGCACCACAAAGGGAGAGAAGTAGTTTATCCAGCTCCTTAGAGGTCCGTGGAGGGCAAGAAGTAGTTCCCCCAGCTGCTTGGATGGTGGTGGGCATTCCACCAGTTGCTAGGAGGGAGGCAGGAGTTCTTCTAGCCACTTGGAGGGTGGGTTTTACCAGCCATGTGAAGGGGTGCAGAAGGCAGACAGGAGTTTCCCCAGCCATTTAAGGGGCAGCGAAGGTGGGCAGTATTTCCCCAGACACTTGGAGGGCAGAGGGAAGCAGCTATGGACTTCCCTAGCCATATGTAGGGCCATGGAAGGTGGGTGGGTATACCTGATGGGAGGTGGATGGGAGTTCCTCCAGCAGGGTGGAGGGTGGGAAGAGTGCTGTAGGTGGAGAGGAGCACCCTGAAGGTCAGCAATGCTTTGTGAAAGGAAAGAGGGGGTGGGGAACAGTGGTGACTCTGGTGGGAAATAGCTAAGAGTGAAGAACAAAGTAAAGAAATAGATGAGCCCTGACCACCTGACCATGGGGTGGGAGGAGTTTTAACCCTGCCCAAAGACTGAAGCATCTGTGGCTGTGCTTAAGTAAAGCCCTTGGTTTGGCCAAAGTAGCCTGACACCTGCCTCAACTGTGGCAGGCTAAAGCTAAAACTAAGTCAGCCTCTGCAGTAGTAAGCCAAAAGCCCACAATTCTTCAAAACCTAGTGGATTTGAGTCTATTTATCTTTATGATGCTCCTCCTGTGACCTGGAAGAATGTAGTTTTCCTCTCAGTGGCTCTCCTGTGCTGATTTCTGGAGAGTCCTTTTTGTGAGTGCTACTCAGTCGCCATTTTGCTGAAACTCTCTCATATTTTCTTTTTTTATTCTGGAATGATTTCCTTGTTTTCTATCAATGTACCTTTCAAACCAGACCATAATTTTTAAAAGAAAAATTAGATAACTTTCTAATGAGATTCCTTTCAATGTAATTTAAAATTAATATAATTTCCTTTAAATGTAATTTAAAATTAAGATAATTGCATAAATGGGACTATGACAGCATAGTTAGTTGCCATTCAATGGCTAATTACAAAGTCTGTGGTTCAAAAGCACCACCTGCTCCAAAGTAGAAAAATTGAGTCTATCTACTCCCGTAAGGATTTAAAGCCACAAAACGCTAAAGGGGCAGTGATTCAGAATTTACTTTAGAATACCTGCCAATAATACAAATGTATGATAAGATAATCCAAAATTCCATGAAAGAAGAATCATAATATTGACACTTAATGCTTTTCTAACAGTATCTTAACAATAATAAAAATCATATTTCATCTGCTTTATTCTGCATGATTTCATAGAAGAAAAGCAATAAAATATCTAATAGCATTACTGATATCATTACTTCCCTTTTTAAAGATCTTCTTTCACCGATTCATCTATGTGGGGGGTGGTGTTGGTCTGGGTACTTTAGAGAAACAAATCCACAGAAACCCATGTATAAGAGAGAGTTTTCTGAAAAGATTAAGTGAGCATCAAGAAAACACCCCAACCCAGTGCTGCCCAAGCCCACACGTCCAACATTACATTCGCCCATATGTCCAACACCAATCCACAAAGTCCTCCCCCATCTCACAAAGCAGATGCAATGATGCCAATTGCAGGAGGAAAGTTGAGTCAGTGGATGTGTAAGCATCTCAGCACTAGAAAGGGTCACCACACAGACCCTTGGAGATGTCTTGTAGGAAGTCACTCTTGCAAGCCTAAGCAGGGAACTGTCAGGGCAGCTGCTCCCTGGTGTGACCATCACAAAGCAAGTGACCTGAGAACTAGAAAGACAAGGGTTACTGAGCCATTTATCCCTTCGCCCTTCAATTAACCCCACATGTGTCTATCGGCCAGGTTGGCACACTAAACTAACTCAGGGGGTTTCACAAAGTTCTATCTTCTCTCTGCTTCCTGGATTCTTTCTCTATTTTCCTTACATAAACTGTCATTTCAATTAATCTATCTCCTTTTTCATATCTTGCTCCACATTGAGATCTCATCAGCTATTCATTGACTTTAACCAGTAAACTGATTATTTCTGTGTTAGTAAAGACCTCTCAAACTAGACAACACATACCTATTTTCAAGTCCCTACATGGTGCAGGAAATTTTTGCTTGGCGGGATGAGAATATTTGTGATTCAAACTTATGCAGCTGCTCCTAGGAAGACACAAGCCTGCTATTTGCTTCATAAAGATTACAAACAAGAAAACACTAAGAAACAATTGTATTCTCTATCGCATGATCTCTTCACAAGTCACAAAAACAAAGTGATATAAACCCCTTATAAGGAAATACATTTCTCTGTTCGCCAGTCACCATTAATTCATGAATTTGTCATACAGTAATGGCTTGGTGGGTTGCTATGCTACTAGAAACCATACAACCAGCATTTAAAATACCAGCAGGATCCCGCATTATTGGCAGAGTTCGATAGAACTTCCTGACTGAGACCAACTAGGAAGTATTTAGAGACTGTTCTGAAAAATTTAAGAACAGCAGTGAAATTTTCAGACAGTACCAGAGGATGAGTTCCTCAGGTTTAAAGGCACGTAAGAGATTCAAGGACCCTTTCATTGTACATATCTTATTTCATGGTGTTCATACACATGAACCTTGCCACATGGAATTCACAGGGAAAAAATATTTCTTACACAGAGACAATGGAGAAATCAGTTTCATCAGTCAAAGTAAGGCCAATGACTGAGACTGAAACAGATCATCAATTACTTATATGCAAGTTCAAGTTGAAGAAGTTAAACCAATTATATAAGAAGCAAGTCATAACATTGAGTATACTGGAACCTGAATTTAGAGGCCATCACAGGAATAGATTTGATAGTTGTGGAATGGCATCGACACTACCATGCATGAAGAAATCAAAAGGTCATTAAAAGGCAGGGAAAAAAGAAAAGAACAAGGTGGATGTCAAGAAAGGCTTTGAAACTTGGTCCGGAAAATAAAGTAGATAAAGCAAATGAGGCTATAGATGAAAGTGGAAGCTTACATATTCAGGATCTACACCTGGAATAAGCCACCGGTGATTTCCCTCTAACCATAAATGAGAGGTAGGAATAAACTGCTAACTGCCTAATTAGGCAGATAGTATTGGAGAAATGAGTATAGTAGATTAAATGATAAATTTGACAAATGATTAAAACATTGTCACTTGATCTCCCTTCTGATATACTTTGAACTTGATCTGGTTTTTACTATTTTCTGGGGATTTTTTTTCATATTGGGATTTATCTCTGTTGCATTTTGTCATTGATGGTAGTTTTTTTTTTTTTACTTTATTATGTGCTTTTCTATTTTTTATTATTTGTTTTTGGTATTTGAAACCCAGGTATGTGAATATGTAGAGACAACTAGACTAAGTGTTTCTGGGGGTTACAGTGAGGGAAATGTGGAAGTAAGCAGACACTGATATTAAGGACTTTAAGAGGGGAGAAAATGTTTTCAAACTGATTTTGTAAGCAATTAGACAACTCTGCTTAATATGATTGAATTATGGAATGGTATGATGTCTTGATTCTAATAATGTGAGGGGCCATTTGGGAGGGGGGAGTTGGGCAGAAAATTTCAAAGGGCAAGTTAAAAAGCAAAGATAAAATATTTCATTAAATGTACAAACACCTGGAGTTAGCTATAAAGAAAGAGTACACTCAAAAATTTCCTATGCTAAAAGAACTGAAGTTAAAACCAATTCTTTATAATTTTGAAGTGTTCAATGGAAAAATATTTAATGATGTAAGAAACATCAAAGAAAGATCTAAAGCATACACAATGTTGCCATATCAAAAGAAGCATCAATATTCTACAATTTCAAAAGGCAGCATATGATAAGAATGGATGGCATTGAAGAAAGAAATGCAAGTTATACTGAAAACATTAGTTAAAAACAAAACAAAAATCCAGGAATTGACAAAATATTTCCTCACAGATGAATTATATAATCCAACCTGATCCTCTCTTACCTTCTTAGCCGGACCCCTCAGGAAAGCAAGCTGCTTGTTGGGGGTAGCAAAGGTTATGGCTAGAAAATCCATATTAAATAATTGACTGCATTGCAGCAGCTCAAAAGACAACTGCTTTTGAACATTCCCTGCCCCTGAGATTAATTGATCCCTCATTTTCTACATGTATACCATGTACCAATCATTCTTTTATGATGATTTTTATTGACATCTTCTAATATTAAAATTGAATGACATATGTTTTATTATAATAAAACATTGTTATTAGAATTTCACATATATTTTCCCCTGCTTTGGAGTTTCTGGGTAGCACAAATAGTTTTGTGAAAGCTTAACAAGTCCAACTCAGCAGAAGCACATTAGAAGACAGGCTTGCCAATCTGCTTCTGAAGGATCAGAGCCTGGACATCCCACGGTGCACAGTTCTACTTGGCACCTATGGGGTCACCATGTGTCAGAACTGACGACACAGCTACTTGCAATAATCTCTTCCTTGGTTCTAAGCTTCTTAACTGAATAATGTCTCATTCACAGAGCTATTGTCCACAATACTTTGTACATATGGACATACAGTAAACTCCTCTGTATTATTAATATTTTAAGTTAGCCTTATATTTCATTAGAAGTAATATACCTGATGATATATGACATAATAATTCATATATAGTGTTTTCTGGAGTGAGGAAATATGCTATACAAAGGTATTTTCAGGTTAATTAATTGGTTTAACTTGGAGAAACCTAGTCATTGGCTGATAGTAAGTAGCTTGTGTGTGTGTGTACGTTTGTGTTCAGGCATGTTTTTTTAACTGGATCTTGGTATGCTATAACCAGATATAGCGATTCTTCTATTACACATTTTTGTTACATATGAACTCTGAGGACCTTATTTAACACACACACACACACACACACACACACACACGGTTGATTTGTCTTGTGCTCGGAGCCTGCAGAGCAATTTCATTATCATTAATGTATTAGCAATGGAAATTAACTTTCACTGATGGCTTCAAATGTGCCACATTCACAATAAATGGTTTCCATGTATTATATCTTCAAAATACAGACCATTATTTAGTAAGGAAAACACAAATAAAAATACCTAATTCTTTGCGGTTGTTTTTTTTTAAAGAAATGCCAAAGGGAAAGTCTATTTATATTAGCAAGCAAAACTTCTTAAAATTGCTGTTGTCTACACTTTTTCCCTGTATTTTGAAGAATCCATGGAGATAATCCCTTAACAAGATCCTTCCCATTGTGAACTCTGAAATGTTTCTCTAGATCAACCAGGATAACCCCATCATCAATCTTACCTATACTCTCTATATGTGTGATCTTGGGCAAACAGCTTGGCTTGATTTCCTCCTTTCCATAATGAGGATGATTATCAATATACTTAGCAATGAAGACAGCTGTAAAAGCAGAGTCTCTTTGTTTCTTAAATAAGTTTGGGTATCTATTTCTCATGAAGCAAGGATTTTATTTGTAGGAAGTTGCTGGTGTTGGTAACATTCTGGACTAGTCTTTCATTTCACCAGGTGTTGATGCAATGTCTGCCTCTGTGTAAGGCAGAGGCACAGAGGGAAAACGTAATTGCACTTGAATATCTCAACTACAAGGTTTCTTCAAAACTCTCAAGTGAGGTCCACTGACATTTCATGGTCCAGTACATCTACAAAGGAAGCTTATAAGGTAAGTTATAGTCAGAGGAACATAGCCTCAAACAAAATTGGAGGGACAGGATAATAGGTAGACAATTAATAACATTTCTCACCCTATACTTAGAATGGTTATAGAGGCAAATAAAATAAAATATCTGGAAAGTACTTATAAGAGTGCTTGGCAAATGGTATGTGCCCAATACGATAAGTAAGAGTTATTTTGTTGTTATTGTTCTTCATCTCCTTTTGTTGTTGTTGTGCCTCCCACTGCTTCAAAGCAAATATATATAGGAAACATCTAGTTAAACTTAAAGGTAGTTTAAAGGTCAATGACAGACCTGGAATTATGTATCCATTTTCATTTTATTTTGGTATATATTTTTATTCAATCTTATATTTTCTTTTGCTTTTTTCCCTCTATTATTATTGTCTTGTCTACCTTTATAAGATAGGCATGGGAAGCAATTCCAAGGAGAACACAATGGAATTCATGGTTCCAGAGGGAGTTGTGGGGAGGAGAATGCGAGGGGAAGCAGGGAGTGATGAGCAAAAAATTCCATAAACAGGAGAACAACTAGGAAATCAAAATCAACAATGAGAATGACATTTTGATGATATTGGAGCAAGATCAATATAGCTGAGAGGAGTCACTAAGAGGCAGAAGAAAGGTGAGCATGATAGTGGGACAGGAGGAAGATAAAAGGAAACACGAAATATCTAGGAAACAAAGCAATGGGTAGAGGTATGAACATAGGTGTGTACACATGTACATATATTAATTAATAAAAATAAATGTATTGGTTTATGTACATATATTTAAATGGAAATATATTGAGGACGTGGACAGACTTTGGGCATCTGCTCAACCTCTCCCTCAACACAAGAGCAATTTGTTCTAACATGATCGCTGAAGACAAATGTGTGCATAAGCAAATATGGGGAAGAAAGCTGATGGTTTCTGGCTAGCAAAAGATATAGCATTTGGGGTCTTAAAGGTTTAAAGTTAAACAAGCAGCCATCTAGCAGAGAAGCAACAAGCCCACATAGAAGAAGCACACCAGCCTGTGTGATCATGAGGTGTTTATTGGGTTCGAGTAACAGGCATAAGAACTAAACAAAGAAAATATATTGTTGAAAACAGAGGTTGGGGTGGGGGTTGGGAAGGGAACAGAGACTCCAAACCCTTCGGTCAATAATAGGACATCATTTCACAGAAGGGTCACAGGTAGGGAGGAGTCAACTAGGGTGCAGTATAGCACTGATGAAATACACAATATTTTCTGGTTCCTTGTGGCTTCCTCACCCCCCACTACCATGACCCCAGTCCTGACTTTCAGTTCTGGCTAGACTGGAGCATGTACATTGGTACAGATAAGAGCTCAGGACACACAGAATCCAGTTCAGATAAATTCCTCAGGAACAGAAATGGGAGTAGTGATACCAGGAGGGTAGGGGAAAGGTGAGAGGAAGAGGGAAGGAAAGAGGAATAGTTCAAGTTAAAACGCTAAGGACCCCTGCCCCCACCCCCAGGGGATGAACAACAGAAATGTGAATGATAGGAGACAGGGTTCGGTGTAAGATATGAAAATAATAATAATTTATCATTTATCATGGGGTCACAAAGGTGAGATGGGGAGAGGGAGGGGGAAAAAAGAGAAGCTGATGTTAAGGGTTAAAATAAAAATTGTTTAGAAAATGATGATGGCAACAAATGTACAACTATGCTTGACACAATTGATGTATGCATTGTTATAAGAGCCATAAGAATCCCCAATAAAATTATCTTTAAAAAATCAAAATAAAATGCTAGTTTATTTAACATTTCTAGCTCAGTCAGAGTTAAAATTTGTTCCTCCCCCAGAGGCAAGGTGAAGTAAGATGTGCATAATAAGACATATTGAGGTCATTAGCAGTGCTTCTAACGTTGTGCTTTTAAAGTTTGAAAATAAAAGTTTTGAAGTGTATATTTTATAAGCACTATGTTAATTAGGGCATATCAATCTTAGTGGTCTCCCCCTATCCCTTTGCATGAATTAATCTTTGATCTGGACATCAGGGAATTCTCCTATTTTTAGTATAAATTCTAGTTAAACAAAATGGCTCTTTGACTGCTTAGCAGCTTATTACTTTCCCTTTTAAGAAAAGCATATCACCTAGTGTCATTAACTAAAGAGCAAATCAATAATGTTCTAGGATTGTATCTCTTTTTTCCTTTAGAATCCAAAGCACTTGATCTTCTCTTGTGAAAACAATGCTATTCCAAGCCTCGGAATCATCTTTGTACTTATCAAGAATTTAAAATGTAAACATATTCATGGCCCACAATCAAGTGAAACATACTGAAGAGCTTGTATTCCCAAATCTTAGCATATTCAGGGATTTGTTGTATTCCTTAGACCAAAGTCCTACCCTATATCAAAGTTTAAAGCTGGATAAATTGTTCTGTTTTTAGCTTTAAGGAATTAATGGAAATGTGAAACAGATTGGGGAAATGGGATGAATGATGGTACATTGTGAGGATTGTAATAATTGACAAGCAAAAACTAACATGCTTTTAAAAGAAGAGAGAAATAAAGAAAAACTGAAAGACTAAAATATATTAAGCATATGTACTTGACATGTATACTATATAGTACATTATAATATAAAGCTAGTGATGATGTAGGGTGAATGATTTTATATTTTGGGATTATAATAAGTGTAATAAATGAAACAAAGTACGTGTGAGCTTTTAAATGAATAATTTACTTGCTCTAAAACTTTCACCAAATCACAATACAATGTATAAAACAAACACAGTTTTTAAAGAAGACATAGAAATAAAGAAATGTTAACAGACTAAAATACAATAAGCACTTATACTTAATAACATGCTTAATATACATAGTTCATTATAACATAAGATATACAGCAGAACCGAGACAAAACATTAAGAAAAAAAGAGGAGAAAGCAAAATCATACAAAATAGTCAGTGGTAAGAGGAAGTCACTATTAATAAAGAAGAACCTTTTAAAATCATAAAAACCACTATAGCTGTAAAAATACATTTGAAAATCAGCATGAAATATATAGTGGTAGTGCTATATCTTATATAAGCTATTGCAGAATACAGGATATGAAAGAAAACATTCAAATTCTTCTGATGATCAAATTACAAGGTTAACATATAACCCTTATATACATAGCAAAGAAAAAGAAAATAGCAAAATCACTTATGGGTATTAAAGAAAAATAAGAAATGAAATATCAGTGAGAAGACACAATACTGCACTAACAATTATATGAAAGAGTCAAGTTGATTATATATATATATATATATATATATATATATATATATATAATATATATATATATCAGAAATCCATGGATGGCTAGCTATTAGGGAATGTATTAATGCACTTTAATACATAAATATAGCTATTGCCTGTAGGTTTGTCACACTGTGGTAGTTTGTGTGTTGGTGTGAGACTGGAAATTTTATCACTGTCATTTTAAAACCAGTAGGAGCACCCAAAGTGACCAAACTTGAGCAAAGCTTCTGGACTAAGAACAGACGACAAAGGAAGTATTGGCTGGCCATTTCAGAGGAAATACCCTCTAAAAACTTTATATGTAGCAAAAAACCATTGTCAGATCTTGAAAGTCTAATGAATAGAAGTAGAACATTGATAGACATAGTGCCCGAAGATGAGCTCCCGAGGTCTGAATGAACTCAAGTCGACCATAATGGCATTAATGGAGTAAAACCTGGAGGAGTAAAGCTTTATTGGCTGCTAGGCATGACTCCAAATGAGAAAAACAGCTGCAAAATCTCCTAATTATAGGATCTAGAATGAACCTATTAAGAAGTAAGAAGTATAAATCTAGGAATAGGAGCTGTAAAAAGGGAAATAAAATGCATAAAGATTGACATCCTAGGTGTCAGTGAGCTGAAGTGGACTGGTATTGGCCGCTTTGTAACAAAAATCCATGCAGTTTTCTATGCTGGGAATGACTCGATCAAGAGGAATAACATTGCTTTCATTGCCAAAAATAACATGTCAAGATGAATCTTGAAGTACAATGTTGCCTGTGATAGGATTATATCTCTAGTCATTTAAAAGGAATCCAACTAATGCAATTATTATTCATATTTATGGGCCAACCACTAAAGCTAGCAATGAAGAAACTGCAAACTTCCACTAACATATTCAGTCTAAAATAGATCAAATATGAAATCGAGATGAATTGATAATTACTGGCGATTGGACAGCTAAAGTTGGAAACAAAGTATAAGGAACAGTAGTTGGAAAACATGGTCTTGGTCAAAGAAATCGAGTTGGAGATCGCATGATCGAATTTAATAAATATGCTTTTCAACAACACAAATGCTATCCACACGGACTCCTCTGCACAGAATACACAGAAATCAAATTGACTGCATCTGTGGAAAGAGATGATGGTGAAGCTCAATGTTAGGCATTGAAATGAGGCCAGGGGCTCGCTGTGGAACAGACCATCAATTGTAAGTTCAGGTGGAAGCTGAGGAAAATGAAAATAGGTTCACAAAAGCCAAAATATGACCTTGAGTCTCTCCCACCTGGATTTCAAGAGTATCACAAGAATAGATATGTTGCATTGAACACTAAAAACAAACGACAGGATGGATTGTGAAAGGACACCATGAACATTATTTATGATGAAAATAAAATGGTCATTACAAAGACAAGAAAGAAAAGAAAAAAGCAAATTTCAGAAAAGACTCTGCAACTTAATCCTAATAGTAAAGGAGAACATACTAAGCGTATCCTAAACTGAAAGAATTCGTGAAACAATGCACGTCCAAGTTGCAATATCAAAAGTTTCTATGAGCAAAATAATGAATGATGCTGGAAGTATCAAAAGATGGAAAGAATCGACGGTCACTGTACAAAAATGAAAGAATTGGAATTCAAATATTTAAAGAGATAACATATGATCAATACTAGTAGTAGGGAAGGGCAAAATCTAGGTTCCACTGAAAGTATTAGCCAAATACAGTGCTCCAGAAATTGATGGAACACCAATTGAAATGTGTCAACAAACAGATGAAGCACTGAAAACACCTACTATGTGAAGAAAATTTTAAAAGAGCTATTTGGTGAATTGATTGCAAGAGATCCATAGTTTTACTCATTCCAAGAAAGGTGACCCGACAGAATGGTCAAATAATAAAACAATATCATTAATATCATATCCAAGTAAAATTTTGCTGAAGATCATCTAACAATGATTGCACCAGTACATTGCCAGGGAGCTGCCAGAGGTTCAGGACAGATACAGCAGACATGGAACAAGGGATATCATAGCTAATATCAAATGGATCTTGACAGAAGGCAGAAAATTGTAGAAATATGTTTACTTGTGTTTTATTGATTGTGCCAAGGCACTTGATTATGTGGATCATAGCAAACAATGAATAACTTTGAGAAGAATGGGAACTCCAGAATACTTAATTGTGCCTTTTGGGAGAAAGGTGAGGCTTTCTGCTCCCATAAAATGTTACGAACTCAGCAACCCACAAGGGCACCTATAGAGTCACCACAGGCCAGAATCAACTCCGTAGTAGTGAGTTTAATTGTGCTGATGTGGCTTCTGTAGTAGGCAGTTGTTTGAACAAGACAACGACATACTGTATGGTTTAAAATAGGAAGACGCGTTCATCGGCTTGCATCCTCTCATCATACGTATTCAATCGAAATGCTGAGCAAATAATCAGAGAAGCTGGGTTATATAAAGAAGTATGCAGCATCAGGATTGAAGAACGAAGGCTTATTAACAGCGTGCAATGTGCAGATGATTCATACTGTTTCAATGTGCAGATGATTCATACTGTTTGCTGACACTGAGGAGGATGTGCAGCACTTGCTGATGAAGATCGTGAGTTGTAGTCTTCAGTATGGATTACAGCCCAATGAATAGAAGACCCAAACCCTTACAACTGCACCAATGGTTGACATGACAAGCAGAGACAAGATTGAGTTGTCAAGGATTTCACGTTGCTTGTATCCACAATCAATGTCATGGAAACAGCAGTCAAGAGAGCAAATGATGTGTCAGACTGTTTAAATCTGCTGCACAAGACATCTTTAAACTGTTGGAAAAGAAGCAGGTTACTTTAAGGCTTAGGTGTCCCTAACCCAACTCATGGTATTTCCAGTTATCTCACATGCATGGGAAAGTTTGGACAGTGAATAAGGAAGACTGAAGAAGAATTGATGCATTTGAATTATGGTGCTGGCAAAGAATGTTGAAAGTACAGTGGACGGCCAGAAGAACAGATTTGTCTTGGAAGATGTACTGCCAGAACAATCCTTAGAGGCAAGGATGGGGAGACTTAGTGTGCCATACTTTAGACATGTGGTCAAGAAAGAACAGTCCCTGGAAGCCTCAGCAAAGTAGAGGGCCACCAAGAAAGGAGGAAGGCCCTCAGCAAGATGGATTCACTAAATTGTGAAGATGGCACAGAGCTGGGTAGTATTTTTGTGCTGGGTAGTCTGTTGAACATGGGGTCACTATGAGTGAGAATTGATTGCATGGCAAATAAGAACAAAAACAATATTTGAAAAAAAAAAGTAGGTTTATATCCAAAGATGTTAATTTTCAAATAAAATATAACAACTATTATTGCTAAAAATGCTTCAGAAAATATGAATGGTTAGCTTATCTACAATATGGTCAAATATATTTGAATACAAAAGTAACCATGGTATTGATGGAGAAACACTTGCAGGGACAGTAATTTATTTAACATGACTCTACTAGTCAAAGTCTCTATAACTCCCATCAAGTAAACTTTTCTTGCATGGACCTGGGTAAAGAGTGAAGAAAACCTGAGTTGTCAACAGGATTCATTATCTAGCCATCCTGCTGGGTACAGAACTCACCCCCTGAGAAGCAGAAGGCATCTCACTACCAATAAGAGCCGAGAGTAGAGCATGGCCTCTGGACCCTGAGATCCTCTTCCAATGAATCCCCTCAATCCAGCACACAGCTGTGACATCAGAGAAGCAGCAACAGAACCAAGATCTAGAGCATAACACGGAGTGGTGTTCTTCCCAGCCCATGGTGCAAGTATTGCTGGGAGGTTGGGGGCAGCTACATAATGGGGTGCATTTGAGCTTGTGGGGTGCCTCTAGGCTATTAATTGAGGGAGCTGGGTTTTCTGAGCCTCTGAGATGGAGTTGAGTGCTCTCAGGTTACAGTTTATTGGAGTGGGGATCCTCTGCGCACTTTTTCGGGGAGCTGGATTTTTGGGGCGCTAACCTTTTTAGCTTGGACCGAATGCCTTCAGGTTGAGACTTCCAGGGAAGTGCTATGTCCTTTCAGCATGTATTATCCATCGTGAAAGAGTTTTGTACTGTCCTGAAGAACAACGGCGTTTTCTCACCTACATTTCACCTATTAACTTGCTTAATAAAAACTTCAATCAAGAATATTATTTGTTAGTTCTGTGTGACGATTGCAATGAGTTAACACACTCCGTAGCTGGAAAAGTAAGGTGTTGTGAAGGACAGAGCATCAGTACTCATTTCCACCGAGAACAGACAAGGCAAGGATGATCACTGTGTCTGAGATTATTTACATTACTTTGGTGGTTTTATTTTTAAATCTTATAAAAGAACTAAAATTGGAGAGAGAAAACATCCTGTTTATAATTGTTATGATACATTTTAAGAAAATAATTATTTGGGGAAATTAAAGAAGAATCTAAGTGATAAAATGGCTAATCAAGCAGATGATAAAGGCACCCTAAATTTGTATGCACTCTCTTTGAAGATTTGTGTTTTTTAAAGCATTTGAAAGCAAATATGAGTAAATAGAATTATATAAAACAAACTGTGGGAACTAAGAAAAGAGACCAATGTATAATATTAGGTGGAATTTTTAACTCTACTCTCAATAACTGATAATAGTTGGTCCTCTCAACCCACCAACAGGAGTCCTGGTGGTGCAGTGGTTATGCATTGAGCAGTACAAAACCACCAGCCTTTCTGCGGAGAAAGTCAGAGTCCCCAGTAAAATGATCTTTTTTTTTTTTAATAGTTACATTCTTGGAAACCCACAGTTGCACGCTGTCCTATAAGATCTCTGTGATTCGGCATCAACTCGATGCCACTGAGTTTACTTTTTTTAAAAGCAACCCCTCGTATGCCAACCAGCCCCCAGAAAAAAGAAAAAGTCAGTAAAGACATAAAATTTGAACTGGCTTAATTGCCTTTTACAGAATAGTCCAGGGTAATTAGGTTAGTTTGTTAATTAATTTAGAAAATTAGACTAAGCTATTGAAAAGAATACAAGCTTCAACAATTTTCAAAAGACTGAAATAATATATTCTCTGAAAAGTGTAGCATAAAAAATGAGGAGCTTATACCAAGAACTCAAATAGAAAGCAAATGTTTTGAAAATGATGAGGGCAACAAATGTACAAATGTGCTTGACACAATGGATGGATGGATGGATTGTGATAAGAGTAGTACGAGACCCAATAAAATTATTTTAAAAAAATTGAAATTAGCAGCAAACATTGGAAAATCCTCAGATATATATTAAAGGTTTAAAATTAAGGTGTATGTTCATCAATAACTCATGGTTCATGTTCATAGAGATCCCAATAAAACTATTTCCTGGGGGAAAATTACCAAACTTTACCCAAAAAAGAAAAAGAATAAAATAAAAATCTCAAAATATTTTAAATTGAAAACTTATCCTATATCAAAATCTATAATTCATCTAAAGCAGTGCATAGAGGGAAATTCAGAGCACTAGCAGGATATATACAAAAAAAGAAAAGTTGAGATTCAAGTCACAAAGCTAGAAAAGAACAGAGCAATCAATTTAAAGAATCTGGCAGAAAGTAAACATTTGACAACATAAATCCATGAAGTGGAAAAATAAATACACTTATAGTGGATAAAGTAAAACAAAAATTGTAATTGTTACATGTTACACAAACCAGAAATGAATATAAGAAATACTACCTTATAAAAGTTTAAAGGAAGTTATTATAAATAAATTTATTCCAATAAATTTGAAAATTCATAAAATTCCTGAGTTATTAAACTTTTAAAAACTGACTCAAACTAAAGATAACATTGAATAGTGTTACATGTAAAGAAAATAAAAAATGAAAAATTGACATCTTTTAACAAGAAATGTTCAGGCCTATAAAGTTCAGTAAGACAACAAAACAGGAAATATTTCTCAACTTATTTTAAGGCCAGCATCACTTTTATATAAAAAAATTAAAGGAAAATATAAGTCAACTTCCTTATTGTAAAATAACTGAACAAAACATTAGCCAGTAAAATCCAGTGTTTTATAAAAGTAATAATGCATCATTACCAGTCTACTCCAGGAATGTACCTTCAACTTGACACGCAGTAACAATAAATGTGTTCCACCATAGTAACAGACTAACACAGAAATATAAAATGGTTATGGAATAAATGTAAGAAAAAATAAATCTGATAAAATTTTACACTTGATCCTGTTACTTTTTCATGATAATTATAAACTATAATTGGAAGGGGACATTGTACATCTAGAAAGACTATTCTAGGAAATAACAACAAGGAACAGCTGGTATGATATTCAACATTGCTAAAGCCTTTCTTAAGAGGTAACAGATTCCAGAATATTCACATCCACAGAATGTGTCCAATTGTATATGGGAGATCCTGGCTAGTTTAATAATTCTAGGGGAAAACAGATTAAAATATTAGAAATGGGATTCTAAATATTTGCTTTATTTACTAGCTCTATTAAGTTATCTCAGAAACTAGATGCACAAATCGTAGAAAGGTCAGGAAGCCGCTCGCACTAGTTCTCAACAAGCTCATGATGCTGCTACTAAAGTCGGGGAGCGAAATATAGAAACTTAGGAGATAAAGGTGAATTTTGAGGTCACACTTAACTTGTAGGCCCTAATCTCAGAACAATTTGTTTGCGCAATGTGTTCCTGCTCAGTACGAATGCCCCCTGAAGTGATTACTGGAGATATGGGTGCGACAGCAAAGTGCGGTGAAAATGGTGCCTGGCTGTCAGCAACACGAGTGTCTACGGTCTACAAGGCTTTTCTTTGAAATGCAACCATGTGAGTTAGATGCCGACTCTGTCTACATGGCAAAAGCACACCAGCTTGTAAATATACACCTGCTGTGGAAACAAGCACACCAGGATTGTAAGTAAGAAAAGCCAAGATCAGAGGAGGGAGTTATAACAGAGCTTAGACTCTGAGCACAGTGTGCACAAGGCTACGGATGATAGAGAAAGCCCCACATCCATTTGCAGACTCCTTGTTAGAGCGATCCAGCCTCTAACAATCACTTGGTTTGTAGGCACAACTGTGTGGCGATAATATATAAAGATTATAATAATGTCATAGAGAATAGGAGAGGTAGGAGAGAAGATAAAATAAAGGAGTCAGACACATTTTATGGTAGCATGCTCACCTCTGGAATGGCCATGATCTCTGCAGCCAGGCCTGAGCAGAGAGCGAATCTTTACTCTCTTGGATATTTGCAGGTAGCCATAAAACATGCATTTTCAGTAGTTATATAACATACATCACAAGGTAATACCGGCATTGGGGGAAGGCATAAGGGGGGTGGGTGTCACAGCAGGAGGAGGGAACAAGAATGTCTGCTTCTACAGCGAGACAGAATCAACCATGAGCTCACTTTAAGGCAGCATCGCTGTGAGGAGGGGAATCTGTGGGAATGATATTTAGAGCAGGATAATGTACTCGATGTTACCTCTAACTTACCAAAGTGGTGGCTTTTCCTCTGGCATAAGTTAGGGAATATAGTCCGGGTTATATTTTCCTCCGTGTTAGTTTCCCACAACTCCTCAGGAGGATTAAGCCTGAACTTCCTCAAACCACTGTCCAGGGCTGTGAATAGTCTTGCCCTCAGACAGAATACCTTGGTAAGTGAATTACTGTTGACACAGTAGGATTAAAATGTAGTATTATCATTTGTTTTCTTTTTTGTCACATTTTAAATTTATTCTAAATTCTGTTATCTTCTGCTCTCTCTTGGATTGGGATATTTCTGTTTTATTTTGGTGTATTTGTTTTATATTTATTTGTTTGTTTTTTCTCCTTTATATGAAATTCAGAACAGGTAAATCCATGGACAGTAACTACATTAATAATTCTTTAGGGTTATGGCATGGGAGCTTGGAAAGAGAGGGGATTGGGGAGTAAATGATAATTGTCACAAGAATAAAGAAAAGATCTAAAATTTATTGTAGTGGTGATTGCACAACCCTTTAAAATATATTTAAACTATTAAACTGCATGGTGAATAAATTATATGCCAATAAAACTTTAAAAATCATCAGTGAATCTTACAAGGTGGTTAAATATAAGTCGACTGTAATTTTAAAATAAATAATTCAAAATTCTTCATAATTTAACTGAACAGTAATGTACAAAATCTTTATTCATTTTTCATTGTAGCACATATCACAATAGTATAAAGTTGGGAAAAAATTACATGCCCATTAAAAAATGCATGGGTAAGCACATATGGAACACACTGTGTAACTATAAGGAATGATAATGAGCTTTTTAACAAGAACTGATCTGGAGGAAATTAAGATAAGTGAAATAAGTTCACCACAAAATGACAAATACTGTATGGTCCCAATTTTATAAAACGTCAAAGATAGATGTGCGCATAGAAAGCAATGTTAGTTGATGATTACAAGAATAGTATGGGGAGGAAGGAAGAATCACTTGCTAGAAAGATGTTATGAGGTGCCCTGGAGTTGATTGTGATTAACACTGTCCATATGTACAACAAAAAACTTTCTGTCTCTTCTTGAGCCATCCTTTGTTTGAGCCCATTTTTTTTTTGCTATAAAATAGACATGTGTTGTTATGGGTAATAGGAAAAATAACACATGATGCAGGGGATAATCAGGGCAACTTGACAAAAGAGATAAACAAGAATACAAGGAATTATAAAAGATGTAACATATATTGTTAAATGTTCTATATAAAAATTCTTAAATGTTTTATATATGTGTGTGTGTGTATAATTTTGAACAACAGCAGTAACACCTAAAAACATGTCTAGTTACAGAGCTAGATGTGCATGTTCTATGTGTTCAGGAAGGTATATGTGAATACAGACAAGGCTCTATATGGATATATATTTGTAAGTATACGTACCAGTGTGTACATGTTTGGGTGTGCTATGTATATATCCATACATGTAATAAAGCATATAAGTAGTCCAGTTACAGAAATGTCCTGGATATTTCCAAATAACTGTGTTAAGTGCGTACATTAAGTCATGTGGAGCAACTTAATCAATTGGCATAGTAAAATGCATAAGATAATATTCCACATCCTAGTTCATTGAGCAGCATCTAGGGTCTAAGAAGCTTGTGCATGGGCAACAAAGATATACTCAACAGTCTCCTCCTGTCTGAAACAAAATAAAATAAAGGGGAAAAAACTCCAAGAAGAAACCAGACCACATGAGTTTATGAAGTTAGCCATGTTTAAACACAGCCTCTTCTAATTTCAGACCAGTAGAATATAATGGTTGTTGCCAGTTACCACTACTGATCATTTTTACCAGAGACATAAAAGAAGGCCCAAATAAAATGAAAGAAAAATACAACAAAACTTAAATTCCTAAATAAAGACCAGACGTACTGCGCTGAGAGAGACTAAAGAAATCCCTGATAGCGTACTATTGTCCTAAGACATTTTTAAAACTTGGAATTGAACTTACTGCCATAGTTCTCTTTTCAAGGCAATAATAGATGCTTTTAAATTAAACACTAACACACGGGGAATATGCTTCGTTAAACAATCAATTTCAAAAAAAAGATGAGACAGTAAATAGGGGCAGTAAGCTACATAAATGAAACAAAACTAACAATAGAAATAGTGAGAATGCTGACACATATTGTGAAAATTACAGTGATTGTCAATGAATAATTTGTTCAAAATTGTTGAATGAGAACTCAGCTGTATATATTTCACATGAAAAACAATAAAATATTTTTAAAAATAACTTTCACCCAGAAAGCTATGAAACATTGTTGAGGGAGTCTAAAGAAGACCAAGAAACTTGAGACATGTACCATGTCTTTAGAAAGCTTAATAATGTAAAGAAGCTAATTTTCCCTCAAATTTTTTCTACACAGTCATTGCAATTTAATAAAATCCCTGGCAGCTTTCTTTTCTAAAGAAATGTATTCTCAAAATAAATAGTTACTGTTAAAATAGCAACTTTATGGTTAATATGGAAATGGTGCAGCTAGAATTCTAAGTAAAGAAAGCAGAGGGAAAGGCTTACGTCACCCTGTGATGCTACAGCACAAGTCATTGCCAGAAGACCAAAGAAACCCTCGTTACACAAAACTACCCAAATGCAAAGCCATTCGCCTTCAGAATACCCTCTGGCTAGCTCTATGCACTTCCTGGAATCACTCTATACTTTTCAACTTACACTTAGTGAAAACAAAGTTTGGCCATTTTTGAGGGACTCACATAGTGTACTTTATAAATAATTTTTGAGTTTGAGATGCAAAATCCATTTTCTTAAAAGTTCTCCATACTAAACCTTCATTATCATGTGTGCTCCTTGAGAGAATCCCTGGAGAATGGCCTGGGAAACCAAACAGAGTCACCATAATCTCCTGAGCTGATCTCTCTGTCTGGATCCCCTGGGAAGCCACTCTTTTGACTGGCTGTATGTTTTAATGTGTTTGTTTTGAAGACACTCTATGAAGACTAAGACTATATTGTTGAGAGAATTCTCGACAACCACCACTGATCAGAGGGACTGCTTAAACCCATTTCATTTGGGGCAAAACACACAGATAAGCATTGGAACCCTGATGGCAACAGTGTGTGTGCGCCCTTGTACTTCAAGACTTCATGTCATTTGATGGTGCTGTGTCGGCATGGGAGAAAGATGAGATGTTCAACTCCCTTAAAGATATGCAGTCTTGGAGGCCCACAGGAGGAGTTCTCCTCTGTCCTACAGCGTTGTTGTGAGTCAGAATGAGGCCAATGGCAGTGCGTTTTGAGTTTGATGTCGTTGTGGTTTCAATATAAAGGGAAAGTAATGACACAGAACTGAATCCAGAAATAAACCAATTTTCCTATAGTTGTGTTTCAAAGGTGAAACAGTGGTTCAATGGAGGAAACATTCTTGAACTTGAACCCCAGATCGTACAGCATATATGAAAAATCATCATTGTGAGGTGGCGCAGGACAGGGCGCTGTTTTGTTCTGTTGTGCATAGGGTCACTATGGGTCGGAACTGACTTGATGGCACCTAACACCAACAACACAGGGCTGCGGACCTGCACTGAGGCTATGAGCTAACTCCACCACTTGTCTGTGAGATTGCTGTACTGTAGCGGCTTGCATATTGCGGTGAGGCTGCTATTTAACGACCGGCAAGGTCACCCAAAGGAAACAGGTTTCAACAGAACTTCCCAACTACTAAGAACAGACTATGAAGAAGCACTAGGGTGTCCTCTTCACAGGTAGTAGCCACTGAAACATTGTGAATATAGGACCTTGTGAGATGATTCCAGACGATGAGCCCCTCAAGTTGAACCATACTCAGTGCCCTTGAGCTGGTTCTGACTCCTAGAAACCCAGAAGAACACAGTAGATTTGCCCCAGTGAGTTTCTGAGAATGTATCTCTTGACAGGAGCAGAAAGCCTCGCACGGAGTGCATAGTCATTCTAAACTGCTGACCTTGGGGTTAGCAGCCCAATGCATAACTACTACACCACCAGGGCTGGCACTCAAAATAGGACTGAGGAAGAACACCTTTCTAAAAGTAGGGTCCACCATAAAGCCATAGGTGGCACAAAACCTTCAGGACCTTCATTTGCTCAAAATGAGATGAAACAGCTGCAAACATCTATTAATAATGAAACTTGGAATGTACAAAGCGTGACTCTAGGAAAATTGGAAGTTGTCAAAAATGATATGGACCATAAAGATCAATATCCTAGACATTAGTGAAATGAAATAGACTACTATTAGTCATTTTGAATCAGACATTCATTTGGTTTACTATGCTGGGAATGAGAGATTCAGGAGGAATATTGCTGCATTCATTATCTAAAAGGCCCTTATTATGTAATCTCTCTTTTGACCCATTTCAAAGACATTTGACTTTTAATATTTTATGTTTGTTTGTTTACTTGCTTACTTCATGTTTATGTTTTGCATGCTTTTCTATGTATGGTATCCAGGATAGGTAGATCTATAGAGACAGTAACTGAATTGATAATTTCCCAGAGGCAGGAAAGGGGAGGATTGAGAAATGGAGAGCTAACAACAATGAGTGAGAAGAAATTATTATGAAATTGATTGTGGGGATGATTACAAACCTCTTCCTAACATGATTGAATGGCTAACTTGTATGATATGTGAAGTATATTCCAAGAGACCTGTTTTTTTAAAAAGAAGAAAATGTTCTATAATTGTAGTGATGATTGCACAACATTATTTACTATGATTGAAGCATTCAATTGTATATTGTGTGAATTATATGTTAATAGAACTGTAAAAATGGCAAAAAGATAATAATTAATAAAACAATTATAACTAGAATATATAAACACCTTTTATAGTTCAACACAGAAGAAAAACAATCTCATAAACCAATGGGAAATTTATTTAAATATGCACTCCAGAAAGTGTAGATTCAAAAAAATATTTTAATGCTATGATGAGGTGCTCATTATCACAGCAATGTAAATTAAAACAACAATGAGATAACTGCCAGAGTGGATAAAATTTTATAGACTGACATTGCCAAATGTTGATCAGAATGCAAAACAATTGTAATTTTCATATGTTGGTGGTGAAAGTGTAAATTGCTTGAAGCACTTTATAAAACACATACATTCTTTTAACTTCATTCACAATAGGCTCAAGCTGAAAACAACTTAGATGTCCATTAACAGCAGCGAATATAAATATAATACATTCACAAAGTGATATTCCAGTTGACTCAACTCTGACTCAGAGAACCCATGTGTATCAGAGTAGACATGTGCTCCATAGAATGTCAATAGCTGATTTATTTAGAAGTAGACAACAGGGCTTAGTTGTTTCTCAGTGACTCAACTTTCCAATTTTTTAATTTAGCAGTCATTTGCACCATTTAGCGATTCCTTAAGATGACACATACATACCCACTGCTATTGAATTGATTCCGACTCATATACAGACTGTCCAAAACTGAGAGACTGTAAGTCTTCACAGAAGCAGACAAGTCATCTTTCCCTATCAAGGAGCTGGATGGTGATAAATAGCAACCTTACAATTAGCAGCGCAAAGCTGAACCCATCTTGCTCCACAGCAACAGAAAGAACCATGCACTGAGATGTACAACAGCATGAGTTAATCTTCTGCACATTATACTGGGTTAAGGAATCCAGGCATCTAGAGGACAAATAAATCAATGTATAGTGGCAGAAGCTACAATTGCAGTAGGAATCACCTTCCCACTGAGTGAGAAATATTTCTTGGGAACTACAAGTAGTTAATATGCCTAGATCTAATATTGTTAAAGTAGTATGACTACCTCTCTTATACAATGAAAGCTAGGTAACCTGTTGTCTCTGGCTGCCTGCTTGTCTCTGGCTGCCTGCACTGCATTTCTTATATTATATACCTGTGTATCTGATTATCATATTATGCTTTCTGTGCTCTCCATAATGCAATGTACAGCACCCTATAATCTATATCTAGTTTACACCCTAGGATGAACTACATTGAGCAGTCCTTCCCAGCTTGGTTGATACAAATCCTTTAGGCATGAGAAGTAAATACATAGATTACCCATGGAAATTCATATTCCGTCTCAGTTGAAGTCACTGTTATTTTTCTTCTTATTATTTCTTTTTCCAAACCACATGCTCCAGGTGAGTCTTATCTTCAGCCAAATTGGAATCCCTAGGTAATATGATGAATTACTGGAATGATTAATTACCATACTCTGACTTGTCCCACTTCTTCACCTCCTTTTCCTACTGGGCTTACTAGACTTTCTATTTCTTTTCAACACTGCAAGCTTGAGAAACAGTTCAGAGAAAACACTCAATGTCATTTCCACGAAAGTAAATATCAAAGAAAAACATTTTATTGAGAAACTGTGTGTTTTCCTGCTTTTCATAGTGTCAGAGCGATGGATATGATGAAGAATTATTGGAATGAAATGGCTGTTAAGAAAGAAAGTGAACACATACTTGTGATAAGTAGGTTTTGTGTTAACGTGGCTAGGCCAGCATTCTTAGTATTTGGAAATTGAGGTTTCCCCAGATTGTAGCCCAATAGTGCAATATGTTTTATGACGGGATCTGCTTTGGGGACCTAGGCAGTTGTAAGAGGATTGGGGAAGAAGCCCTGGGGGTATAGTACGTTATCAGTTGGACTGCTAACAACTACAAGGTTAGCAGTTCAAAAACATCAAGTGTTCCAAAGAAGAAAGAAAAATCTTTCTACTCCTGTAAATATTTAAAGTCCTGGAACCCAACAGGGGAAGCTCTACCCTGTCCTACAGGGTAGCTGTGACTCAGAATTGACTTCATAGCAACAAGTGAGGACACCTCACTAAGGTCATAGCCCTGGTGCAATTGAAATCAATTTCCTCAGTGGTGTGCCCACTCCTATTTAACTACATTCTATGAGAACACTTGTCTCATCTCACTGATCTGGATCCTGTATCTGTCACATTCATCTCTGATTCTTTAGACTTGAACTAACAGTCCACCATGGGGCCTGTTGAATCTGGGAGCAATCAGTAGACTGTCATATTGCCCACTGACCTTAGATTCATTCAACTCTGCAGCTACAAGACTGGCCTGTTAACTTTGAGTTCATAGACCTCAACCTCCATGAGCCGATGGTTGTCGTGCTTCTTGGTCCATCAGCCCTAGCAGACATGTGAGTCAGAAAAAGCTTCCAACTTAGCATCTGACTCTCAGAATTGAACCAGACTGGACTCACCACATTCTACAAAGGTGTGAGCCACTTTCTTGGTATAAATTTATTTCCTTTTTCACTTTTTCTTCTTTTCAAAAGAATTTTATTGGGAGTGAATCCAGGTATCAAATCATTCTATAGTCCAATCCCATCCAGCAGTGTTGCACAGCTGCTCCCACAATCAGTTTCAAAACATTCTCTTCCTTCTTGTACTCCTTGACATCAGCTCCCTTTTACCGTCAACACTGCCGCCACCACCAGTGTACACTCCCTACAAACCCTTATTCTACTTGCTGTCCTATAGGCTCATCCATTCTGGCTTTCATATACTGAAAAACAGACAAACAAATAATAAAAATTCAAGAGGGTCACCCCAATGACAAAACACATCTAAGATAAATCCCAATATGAACAAACAAAAAGTACAGAGATGTTGACAAACAGATTGGGCCTAATGTGCATTAGATGGGAAATCATTTAACCAGGTTTTAAACATTCAAGTCAGGTCCAAGGGCATTATGATCTTCTATAGTCTTTCCTTATAGGTATATGCCACTAGTTTTGCTCCACTAGAGAACCCCGTCTTACACAAGACCGGCACGCATTTAATGTATAGCACTTTCTCAAACGTAGAGAACACTCAGTTGTTAGCATTATATATAAAACCCATGCAGTAGTTTTATGTGTCATCATAGGTCCTTACAGAATGCATCTCTCCATTTTATATATAGAAATGAAGATAGAAGGAAGAAAAAAAGTATGTGAAAATGAGCCACATTATTTTGCTTAGAACATGCTAGGTGCAAGGCATTATTCTAGGCAATAGTTTTGTAGCAACAAATAAGAAAAACATAATTCCTTCCCTACTAGAACCCCTACTTAACTGTTAAATTAAGAAGAAAGTCAGAACCTAGTGACTAGAAGTTTAGTGAAAAGAAGTGATCTAGTCTAAGAGTTAGATAATATTCCACAGAGGAATGAATTAGGCTATATATATATTACTTCTAGTTTTAGCTTCTCCTCCGCTTCCTCTTATTATTATTATTCTTTTCCGGTAAATGATTGGATTTAAAATTTCACAACACAAACGTCCCCCTCCCCACAAAAAACAGAGAACGAGAGAGCTGAGAGCTGGTGGTGGAGGTGAGGTTGGGGTGAGAGGGTGGTGGTGTAGAAGGAAGAGGTGTGCAGTGGCTGCCGTGGTTTGATTCTATCAGGGATCGTCAGTTAGTATTCCAAGACAACATAGTCTGAAACCAAAATATTTTAAGAGCCACTGTGATTCTGATACTATTGTAGCAAAGCCAGCTCTTCTCTTTTGTTTTGTAATAAGTACCCAACTGCATTTAGATTCTTTGCTGATAGACAATAGAAATAGATATAAACTTTTAAAAAGGAGAATAATGATGTGGGTAGGCGGATGTGTGATTTTTTTATTGGCTCTGTATTAAATACGTGACTCCGGAGAACATCAGAAATAGCATTGTTGAGCAGGCAGTGCCGTTTCTGTTTCTGCACGAACCCAGAGAGCTAAGTTACATCTTTTACATTTCCAACTTGATACAGTTCCCACACAAAAAAAACATGTCTATAAACAACATTCAGGGAAATAAAGGCTCATGAGTACTTTCTTATGTACAATGGTCACCGACTCCATGTTACTAGCTGGCTTTGCACTTCCAAAAACAATGACTGTTTTTAATAATTAACAATAAGTGTCAGGATTTTCTAAAAACTATTACCTACATTAAAAAAAACCAAAACATAAACAAAAATCATATACCTGAACACAATTCTTTTCAAGAAAAGTATGCCCTTATGTAGTCTTCAGTCCATGTTCGCAGCACTGAAAGAACTCACGCAGCAGAAACACATTTGCAAATCCAAGTGACTTTTATGAGTGAAAGGGAAGTTTCGGGTATGACAGTCTAAAAAACTACGCACTCTCTCTGGAACACAGACAAGGCTGCATGGTGAGGGCCATGGGGAAGTTTACAACTGAAAATGGTTGTTTCAGGGGAGCAGGGAACAACATGTGGAAGGAATGCTGGCACCAGGCAAGGTAATCTGCATGCAGAGCCAGGGGCCTGAAATCCCCAGAGGCCAAGATTGAGAAGGGGGTCTCAGAGGTGGGGGAGTGGGGCTGGGGGGTTTCTCAGCCTCCATTTGTGTGCAACCTGCCCTAGGCTGGCTTTCATCTGCACTGGCTGGGGAGGCATGGTTGAAGGTATTGGTCGACCTTATTGGCTGATTTTAAGCACACCTGTGTGATATCATGTGACTGGTGCCTAGTACTATCTGTGGGCCCAGGTTTCTCGTCCCCTGTGCCTAGGTGGCCCTAGTCTGTGCATGCTTAGTTCTAGATTTTCTCATCGGTGTCTGAATACTGTGCCTGATTTCTTTCCAAACCCCTTTGTTGTGGCATGGACAGCTAATTTTCATTTAGCACAGGCATTAGCAAAGAAAAACCCCTTTATCCCTAATCTAGCAACCTGTCACTTCTACTAACTAACTTTTATTTCCAAATTCAAAACACTAACATGACTTAGGTGTGGGCCTGGAAACTTGTGCTTGTTTTCCTGAGATGGATCTCGGGATGCAGTGGGTTGTGCATTAGGCTGCTAACCCCAAAGTCAGTAATTTGGAACCATCGGCCATGGGACTAGGATGAGTCTTTCTCCTCCCATAAAGATTTACCACCTTGGAAACCCACAGGGGCAGTTCTACTCTGTCCTATACGGTTCCTATGAGGTGTCAGAAGCAAGTAAATGGCAGTGAGTTTTGGTGTTGTTTGTTGAGCACAGCAAAGGGCACAGCTGTGATCTCCAAGGTTCACAATTCGAAACTGCCAGCCTGTGTGAAGGAGGGGACAGCGCTTTCTACTCTGGTAAACAGAAACTCACAGAGGCAGGTCTACTCTGCCCTATAGGGGGACTATAAGTAGACACAGACCCATGGTAGTAAGTATTTTGTTTTGTTTCTTTTGTTTTGTTTTGTCTTTTTAACATAGCAAGGGCAAAGCAAGATGACCTGGAAACTCCTATTCTGTCTGTTAAGGAGAAATACTCAGGCTGGTATGTTAATGTATTGTTTAGACAGAAACTGCATACATTAATTAGGGTAGGCTGGTAGGTTCTAGGCACTCCCCTAAGAGTTGTAAACATAATTGAAAACAAAATTATCTCATTTCTGCTGTGATGGAATTTGTATCTATTCACCAGTTGAAGGTTTCTGTTGTCTAGACATTGGGCTAGAAAATATAACACAATTGAGAATAAAAGCAAAGCAACAACAACAAAATGGAAACATGCAGGGAAGGAAATTTGGGGAAATGTAACTCCAGATTAGCAATCCATATGTCCACGCTTGTGTACTTGCCTAATTCCGCTAAAGATAATTAAACCCTTTGTTGTTAAGTAGATTGCAACTCACAAGTACCTCCTAGAGCAGAGTTGAACTGCGCTGAGGTCCTGAGACTGTAATTCTTCACGGGAGCAGTTCCATCTTTCTAGCACAGTGCTTCTAGTAGGGATTTTGAGAGCCCCAGTCTTGCATTCGCAGCCCAACTCCATGCCACCCGAACTTCTGAAAGGTGACTAAACAGATACGGCTGAAACACACGGTGGTTGTGGGGTTTTGAAATAAAAAGAGATCTGATTCCTACTCTCTTTGTTCTCTCCTATTTCATTGGAACTCATTTCCATACACACACACGCACACACACACACACACACACGGTGCTGTTAGTCTAAATCTTCACTCTAAATAACTTTGCTTTAAGGTATGCACAAATGCAAGGAATAGAGATTAAAATTTGAACAATGTCAATTGTAGATGATTGTGTATGATCCTAATTGAGTGATATTCAATAATCCACAGAAGTCAATACTCAAAGATGCTGGAGGTTCTATAAGCATTCATGTACCCTCATGGTTTTTCAATTAATGTTTTCAATCACAGAGAAAGGCCCATTTCTTTGTAGAAGCAAAAAAAAATTGGAGAGATAAAAGCATAACAATCGCTTTAATGGAGGCCTGGGTGGAAGATTAAACAGCATCTGCTCGTTCCCTCTGGGTCTCCAAAAAGGTTTGGTGAATAAAAAGGAAGCAGCCCCAAGACACAGAGAACTATAGAGCACTTAATGTGGAAATGGACATGTCCTTGAAAATCCTTAGTGGAGACAGGGAAGGAAGCGGGCCTTACACAGCATATGGCACAGCTGCATCAAAAGCTCTAAGCATTTTTCCAGCACAGTTTCTTTCTCATGCTACTTCATTCAAAAACCCCAATATACTGCCTCTCAAAATTTCTTCCCTTGTGCCTAACAATACATTTTTTTATGTCACTCATGGAAATAAAGATGCTTGTTTAGTTTAAGTGACCCTTCTAAACATTGATTTCTTAGTATGTTCCAGGAACTGTGATAATTGCTTCGCATGCGTTAGATTTTTGAAAAATAATTCTAACTCAACTAGGTAATTACTACTATTATTTTCTGTTTGGCATGGAAGCTATGGCAAAGAGAGCTTACCTATTGTGTTTATGGTCATTCAGATAAGAAACGACAGCGAATATCCTATTGATGATCCAGTAAAAAGCCTTAAAGGTTCAAGTCCCTCTCCAGCCTTTGCGCTTCCCAGCGATGCCCCGGACATCATGATGCTGAGCTATGTCATGGCTGGTCCAGACGCATCGCCCCTAACCCATGAACATGAAACCTGGTGTTTCATGCCACTACCCCCGGTTTAAACAGCGCCAAACGGGAGGAAACCTGCAATGAAAGACACACAAAAGAAGTGGCGGGCTCTCTAAGGCCCTGGAACACGGTACTCAAAAACGTTCACTGATTTCACTGCCGCAGAGCAACAAAGCCGGGCTCACAGTCACGGTAGCACCCTGTCTTCTAGCTCATAACACTCTTACCAATTAGCCATAAAAGTAATAAAAAACAAGAAAGAAAATTTTGCTGTAGCAGCTATTAAAATCCATGGTAACAGGATTTTTAAAAATACATAATATATGCTACTAAAAGTTCTTGAAAATAGTTCTCATAAACAAGTTAAATACTCTTCCAAATATTTAATTTTTTCTTTTAAAGAATTTTTTTTCTTGACTCTATTCCTTCCCTCCATGGCTCCTCCACTGCTCTCTCACACCATATTCAATATACTCTATCTCCCCCATTCCAGAAGTTTTGGTCAACTTTACTTTCTGACTTGGGTAAAATAGAGGTATACTGAGTACACTTTTCCCAAACCAGAATGTCTAGGGAACAGTTACCTCCCTACACCCACTAAGAATCTCTGCTTTATGGCATTGTTTCAGAAATCATTTTCATGCTTGTAAGGAGGTAAACATTAACTTGTTCCCTATCCAAATTATGATGATGTTCTAATTAGTTGGGTCCAAATTAGCCATCTATTATTCTCTCCCAGATTCTCTGCCATACTTTTGCTATTTTTGATCAAACATCAATCGTGCCAACATCTTGAAGAGTGTCCATCTAACTGAAATGGTTCCAGTTTCCTTAATCTCATCACCAACTGTCATACACACTAATTAATGATGCTGTGAATAATAATCACTTGTGTTGTTAAACCAAGTAAAACGGAATAAGCAGGGAACAGCAGCAATTGCTCCAGGCTGCCAGAGTCTCTTATCAACTAGCTAGAGAGAGAAGGTAAGCATTCTCTCCTGGGCATTAAAAAGTCAGTAAAAAAATGAAACTAAAATAAATCAGAACGGCATGATGGAAAGATGCCTCTACCTTGATGAAATCCTTTTGGGCTGAAGACGTTTATCAAGTGGTTAATAACAACCCCCCCCCCCAAAAGTCCAAGGTTTCTGGACTATTGGTAACATAATGAGGGAAGTGTTCTCCCCTCTTGTTTGTTTGTAAGTCACCTTTCAGAATTTGGAAATGAATGTAATTCATTGGACAGGCCTCATAATGAATAGCTTTCTCGAGCTGCTCTGTCAGCTTTATGATGCTGAAAGCAGAGGGAAAATCAGAAGAGTAAGTATTGGGGATGAAATATAGTGAGTAATAGGAGAACAACAGAGGGGTCCCTACCTGTGGAGAGAGCATTTACTCAAGTGTCTTGAATAGCAGGCTTGCCCCCCTCCCCCACCCCCGCACACACCCTCCTCTTTTCCAAGCGAACACAGTTCAAGACCGTCACTGCTCTGAACAATGGATGCTATTTCACCGGGTTTGTCAGCATTACCCCAAGTGCGATCTGGATGACTTTGTTTCCTTCACTGTTCCTGGTGCTGCTCATCCTGTCTGACTCCAAGCAACATGAGGAGTACACAGAGATAGGATCCATCACCTGCCTCATGGAGCCTCCTTTCAGGCAACCCCTCCTCCACTCATTTGTCTCCGCTGCCCAGACAAGAAGTTGATGTCTGTGTGCCTGAGTGCATGCCAGCCCCAAGCTGGACACTCCAGCTGTGCTTTCAGAGGAGGCTAGCCCACTGCGATTAAGGATTCTTTTGTTCATCTGTGGTGTGAAGTGATGGAGGGCTGGAGGATGTAACTAGCATTTTAATTTTTTTCTACACTGTGAGAAGCAAAATATCATTTTTTTACATATAGTATTGTCCTATGCAGTAATTCTTGGACATATTCTTTTTTCCTATTATTCAATTAAGTAAATTGATGCTCAAAATGATAAGCAATATGTTCAAATTCATTCCCATTCTGGTAATTGAACTTTAAACTCCAGGAATACAGGGGTCTTGCCAGGTTTTGTTCACCATCTGTCTCTGGTATCTAGTCAGGTAGCTGGCATGCAGTAGGCACTCAGCATCTGCTGATTCATTAGAAGATTAATAAATAAACAAAACGGAGTGACCAGTGTTTGAATCTAGGGTTCTTGTTCCAATACTCAGGATAGATCCACATCACCTCTTGTGATCAACTAGGTCAAACAGAGGCAATAAAACAAGCGTGTACAGATTCATCTATGCCATTAGGGGAGAAAGATGTAGATTCCATTATGAATGGACTCTATCTAGTGAACTTCATGAGTCTTATGCCGTTTTAATGTTCATCCTTCATGTAAGTAAACAAAAGCATGTGAGTCAGCAGGGCTTGATTTATATCTTGGGTGAGTTTTTGTTGTTTGTCTGCATTTGTGGTGCCACAACTTCCTGTTGTTGTTAGACATCTGGGCAAAGATCTGAGCTTATGATGTAAGTAAAGGAGCTAAATTCAAATTTCAGATATCTCCTAAAATTATAATTTACTGTACCATATGGTTCTATTTTGCTGAAAGTTTGGACCTACCTTAATGTTTTCCTCTTTTAGCCTAAAATTTTATCAGTTTGTTCCGAATCATTTTTTAAAAATCATTTTATTAGGGGCTCATACAGTTCTTATCCCAATCCGTACATACATCAACTGTGTAAAGCACATCCTTACGTTCATTGCCCTCATCATTCCCAAAGCATTTGCTCTACACTTAAGGCCCTGGCACCAGCTCCTCATTTTCTCCCCTCTCTCCCCGGTCCCCCCTCCCTTCTGAACCCTTGATAATTTATAAATTATTATTTTATCATATCTTACAGTGTCCGACGTCTCCCTTCACCCACTTCTCTGTTGTCTGCCCCCCAGGGAGGAGGTTATATGTAGATCCTTGTAATCATTTCCCCCTTTGTGCCCCACCCTCCCTGTACCATCACTGTCACCCTTGGTCTCGAAGTGATCATCCACCCTGGATTCTCTGTGTTTCCATTGCCCAAACATACCAGTGTACATCCTCTGGTCTAGCCAGATATTAAGGTAGAATTGGGATCATGATCGTGGGTGGGGAGGAAGCATTTAGGAACTAGAGGAAAGTTGTATGTTTCATTGTTGCTACACTTCACCCTGACTGGCTCATGTCCTCTCCGTGACCCTTCTGTAAAGGGATGTCCAGTTGCCTATAGATGGGCCTTGGATCTCCACCCCGCACTCCCCCTCATTCACAATGTTTTGATTTTTTGTTCTGATGATGCCTGATACTTGATCCTTTCGACACCTCATGATCGCACAGGCTGGTGTGCTTCTTCCATGTGGGCTTTGTTGCTTCTGAGCTAGATGGCCACTTGTTTACCTTCAAGCCTTTAAAACCCCAGACTCAATATCTTTTGATAGCTTGGTACCATCAGTATTGTTCGCCACATATCCTTATGCACCCATTTGTCTTCAGTGATCGTAACAAGGAGAAGAGGATACAATGATATATTTTGTTCTTTGATGCCTGGTAATTGATCCCTTCGGCACCTCGTGAGCACACAGGCTGGTGTGCTTCTTCCGTGTGGGCTTTGTTGCTTCTAAGCTAGATGTACAAGCCTTTAAGACTCCAGATGCTATATCTTTTGATAGCCGGCCACCATCAACTTTCTTCAACACATTTGGTTATGCACCTGCTTTGTCTTCTGTGATTGTGTCGGGAAGGTGAGCATCGTGGAATTCCAATTTAGTAGAACAAAGTGTTCTGGCATTGTGGGAGTACTTGAGTAGAGGCCCAGTGTCCATCTGCCACCCCAATACCAAACTTATAAATATATGCACAGATCCACTTCCTCGTATATAAATATATTTACATCTGCACATGTCTGCACTTAGACCTCTATAAATGCCCTTTACCTTCTAGCTCTTTCCTCTATTTCCTTTTACTTTCCTCTTGCCCCACTATCATGTTCAGCCTTCATTTTTTTTAGAGCAATTCCTCTCGGTTACATTACCCCTGGTCATGCCCTATCAGGCCTCCTACACCCTCCTCACCACCTATTTGGATCACTTATCCCTGGGTTTGTTACCACCACTACCTTTCCCCCCCAAATCCCCCTCTCCCATGTCCCCCCAGAACTGTCAGTCCCATTGTTTTCTCCTCCAGATTGTTCATCCAACCTATCTCATTTAGACAGACCTGCATAGATAATAGCGTGCACAAAAACAAGACAGAGCTGAACCAAGCAACAAAATAACAACACCACCAACAAGCCAATGACAAAAGCAAAACACAACAACAAGAAAGAAAAGCTTGTAGTTAGTTCAAGGACTGTTTGTTGCCTTTAGGTGTGTTTTCCAGGGGAATCTGTTGAGGCACCAAGCTCTGGCCCCAAAGTCTATCCTTGGTATTCCCTGAGGACCTCGTTGCTCTGTTCCCCTTGCTTTTCTGTTCCATGCCCCCAGTGTTTTGCCTCGGTGTGGTGTGATCAGATCGGGTGGAATTCCCACACTGTGTCTCCAAGGTTGTCCCCCATAGGGTTAAGGGTCAGCGAGGGATATCGTGTCTCACAGTGGGGACAGCCATAAGGTCCTCTCTGTGGACTGGCTGCTCTGAGTGGGAACATCATACTCAAGGCTTGCTGGGCCAGGATGTGCTCCACTCTCTCTTCCTCCCCCCTCATCTGCTCCTGTGTGCTCTGATCAGACATGTCCCTCTTCTGGAGTTGCTGTTCTGCAGTTCTTTGTTCTGCACATGAACACAGAAGTATTCATTTGAAGGAGATACCTAAACCTCTTATTAAAAATTAGTATTTAGAATGGTGAAATGTATCTTCCATTGACATTATGAACCATGTGCAGTGGTGTAGGGGGGGAAATTAGGTGGATACAGTTTTAGGTATTATTGTGGGTGGTCATTTTGCCTTATTAAATCATAATTCACCTTATAATATTTAAGGATTATTATGCACCAGAAGCATTGTGATGATCTATGGATACATCAGAAATCACAATAAACCCCGCTTTCCCATGGAACTGGTATTTGGTGTCATGTCGTCTCTACAATAATAAAAATAGCAATCACTGATTTATATAGCAATAAATGTTCCAAGTGACTGGGTAGCTAGGTCCTGGAGAGGGTTACACACAATGTAGCTAAGCAGTTGCTTCTGAGACCAGAGTCAGTGTGGGAGGTGCTGAAGGGAACTTTGACATTCATTTACCTTTCTATACGTAAGCATTTAAAAAAAAGAAAATACCTATCTTTTACTGTATTTGACAATAAAACTATAAAAATATTAAACAAAGCATAAGCAGAGAGGAGGCATTTTGCACTTATGGAAATGAGTGCATAACAACTTATCAAAGTTTACAGGGAAGGCAAACAACATTCTCTATAAACACCCCCCCCCCCGAATTCAACAAAATACTTAACGTAAAGGTTTTGCCTAAATTGTGGACTCATGGAGATCACATGTGCATATGCTATCCGTACTGTATAAAATCAGCTCTTGCTTTGTTTTCATTATTTTATATTTCACAGACAGGCCTTAAGCATATATCATCTTCTTGAGAGGCGACATGACAGAGGACAATAAAACTTAGCACAGGCATGTGTTGGTGATGAATGCCACTGTTATTCTCCAATGTCACAGTCGTCGACCAACTGAATAAATAAACTTGATTTTTACATCAGCTTTATACGGGTTGGGAAGAAAAATATTCAGATTTATATTACAACAAAAATTACAACTTATTACCCAACTGTCTTGAAGCTATTTTTGCTCCATTAACTGCAGGGATCATGTTTGACTAATTGAAATAATGTTGTTATCCAAAAAGACATGTATCCACTTTTAAAAAGATCATTTAAAATGCAGATTATGTGGAAAGAAGATCAATTCTGATTCTGCTGGGCTTCTAAAAAGCTCTACCAAAGGCCTACCTATAGAATGAAAGTGTTCAAACAAAATCAACAAATAGCCAAGTAGTAAAACAAACAAGTTAAAAAAGGAAAAACATGCCAATCACCCAGATGATATTGCTAGATCATGAAATGCACAAAGCATTCATGTAACTGTTGGGAAGTCAAACTTTTGGATTCTTGCTTAAGATGTTCCCGGTTGATCATTAGTTGAGCATTAATGAAGAGCGCCCTAGGATAAAGACGAGGTAGCGGTGATAAGCTTCCTACATCCTAATTAACACACAATTTAATTTGCCTCCATGCTGTGTTCAGAATAGACTCATGATAGAACAAAGATAGTTGTGAGTAAAATTATTTTAGTAATATAGAATTTTACAATATAAATTCAATTTTAAAATTGTATATGAGTGGTTACCCTCCCCAAACTGGAAAAGGCCTTCTGGGCGGAGCTTTCATGATACTTGCGCTGAGAGAGGGCACCCACTGTAATCACCTGGGAAGGTTCTCTCTGGTCACATTGAATTTTTTCATTAAAGCAATTTCACTCAAACCTCATTTTTTGTGAGGACTGATTAAGAGAACAGCGTGTGGCCATGACATTTTGTTTTCTGCTTGGGAAAAATGCTGCCAAAACAATTGTGATGTTGAATCATTCACAAGGACAACACTATTTGAAAAACTCAAGTATAAGAATGGTTTCACATTTCACAAAAGGTGATATGTTGATTGATGACAAACCTCATTTTGGATCTCTGTCCACTTCCAAAATGGACACAAATGTCAACTCATAGTATATTTGGAGTTCATTCCACCAGGTCACATTCTTAATCAAGCTTTCTATTTAGAGGTTCTGAAAATATAGCATAACAGTGTCTGACAAAATACGCCTCTCTTGCCCCAGCCACCTGACTTACTTGACCTCCCCCCATGCGACTTTTAAAAAAGTATTATTTTATTTTTTATCTGTTGACTGTAGAGTGTATTTTATTATTTCTCTGTATTTTACAATTCTCAGTTCAATATTGGTCACTGTAAAAGAAGAGTGCAGGATGAAAGAAATTGTATTCATACCAGAAAATGGCATGATTCTTTGGGGATCACCAGTAGGGTGTCATGGGTTCCTTAGCAGGAATCTAAGGTGAGTCTTAGATATATCTAAGATTTTTTTATCATTTTATTGGGAGCTCATACAACTCTTATCATAATCCATACATACATCAATTGTGTCAAGCACATGTTTACATTCATTGTCCTCATCATTCTCAAAATATTTACTCTCCACTTAAGCCCTTGGTATCAGCTCCTCATTTTACCCCCTTCTTCCCCACTCCTCACTCCCTTGTGAACCCTTGATAATTTATAAATTATTATTATTTTGACCATGTCTTACATGGTCCGATGTCTCTCTTCACCCACTTTCTGTTGTCCGTCCCGCAGAGAGGAGGCTATATGTAGATCTTTATAATCAGTTCCCCCTTTCTATCCCACCTTCCCTCCACCCTCTGGTATCGCTACTCTCACCACTGGTCCTGAAGGTATCATCTTTCCTAAATTCCCTGTTTCCAGTTCCTGTCTGTACCAGTGTACATCCTCTGACATGTGACTTCTTTTTGTTTCCTTGAATGAAGTAGGCCATGAAAGGACAGTGATAGGACAACATGGAAGAGGTGAAGACCAAAAATGAGAGAGGTGCTGTCAGCCACCAAACAGATGAGTTTAAAACAAGTGCATTAAGTGTAATGGAGAGTACTGTGAAGGTTATAAGGTTGCTTTATTAAAAAAACACACACACATAGCTTTGAAGGGAAAAACTCCGGGTTTGTGGGTACCCCTTATATATGCTTAAAAAATTGTGAAGAACACTGCTAGTTCTGTAACTTATTAGATGCCTTTCCTTAAATTATGGTTTTGTTAAAGAAAGCATTTTGTCATCTCTTTAGTCTCTGTAGTATTTTCCAAGATAAATGAAGTGAAAGTATTAAAACTAGGATGGTGATGACTGATTGCTGCAACTCATATTTATTGAGCACCTACTGTGTTCCAGGAACATGGTGTTTTCCATTAAGTCACTGTAAACCTGGAATCAATTAATTAATCTATACCATTAATTAACTGTTAAATTTAAAACAAATCAGGATATCATATTGTTGCTAATTTTATTCCCTTCAAATTTATGAATATTTGAATATAGCTAGATAGCACTGAAATAATAAATTCCAGTTCTTGTGCTATTGCAAATTACATTATCTGTTCAAGCAATGTAAGGGGGTGGGGGTAAGAATTTGATTAAATTGAAGAATGCATCTGTTTGCAGTAGGAAACTTAAAATTGTTTGAATAAATTATCAATATTGTTTTAGATCAAGTAGTTGTGATGATTGCATCAGGCAGCTTGAGTTGTTTCAATGCTGTTATCTTATAAGCCTCACTGTGTTAAATCTAGTTAGTCTACAGTATTTTCCTTTACTATACTGTGATATGGCTTTTACTCTTTTTCAGTAGTTATGTTTTGTCCCCATGTGAATATGATCTAAAGATCAATTTTATTAATCTAGCCGCTTTCCCATGTTAACTGTTTAATTAAATCATCAAGAAATGTATTGTTTTCCTGGGAGAATAAGATCCATTTCCTTAGCCTTTCTGCCAAACATACTAAATCTCAGAAAGAGTTACCTTCATAGTATTTTCTCAGCTGCATTTTTGACCAAATCTCTTTTCTTTACCTTAAGGAATTCCATAATGACCAATCTGCTAGTTCTTCTAGGTGAGGTTAAATTAGTAACAATGGAAATTCCTTTGATTTATTAACAATTCTGCTAGAAACACAACCAAGTCTCCTTCTTTTATTCAGTGCCTCCTCACATGAAATAGCAGGTTTTAGATATTTCTTCACCATCTGTTTTCAGGTTACTTTTTTTTGTCATATGCTGAGTTTCCACTTGAATATCTTGCCCCAAGCCTGTTTACACTGTGTTATAAGATGTTTGCCACTTGTCAGTCCAGTAACCCAGTGATAAAAATCCATGGTTACCCTGAAGCCACCATTTCTCATTAAGAGAAAAATATGAGTTAAGTAAAATTCAATAACAAGAAGCTGTTTCATTTGAGAAAGAGTGACAGATTTTTTTTCTCTTTAGACTATTCCTTAAATTTTATTTCCATAAATAAATCACTTAATCAATTTAATGATAAACAAAGACAAACACAAAATGGTCAATTCAGGAAGAACTCTGGGAAGAATCAGTAGAAAATTATGTGTAAATGAAGTACAGGGTTATCATATCTTGCATTGAAAGATTTAATTCTTCAAGTAGAGGATCAAGGAAAATACTGGCTTAAGGAACTGTTTTTTGATTATGGGAATGTTGCATATACATACACACATGGTGCTATTAGGCAAGAGTCAGACTGTTAATTACAAGGTCAGTGGTTCAAAACCACCAGTAACTTTGCAGAAGAAAGATAGGACTATCTGTTTTATTTTTTGATACTCTGATAGATAGATGGATAAATGGACAGACAGGTAGATAGATCGATAGATAGATCGATAGATAGATAGACCCAGTTTGGCATAGCATAGAAGCATCAGCCATCTGTCACCACTGAGAAATTGAAATATAGTGCAAATGTGGGGCTTTGAGTTTTATTTGATATAATTTTAATTCACTTAAAAAGAAAACCCTTGTATGCTGAGAGCAAATTTACGATAATTTTCAGTTATTCATTATCCATATTCCATTAGCAGGCCCTGAGGCTTTCTGTGCCTTCTAAGTTGGGAATGACCCAAATGTATGATAATCTGATATAATGGAGCTCAAACATTAAAACTTGTCCTCAGGTGACTTTACTAGATTCCCAGGTGATTCTTATGTATGTATTTCTGGGATCTTATTAAAAAATAGATTCTGATATACCAGATGGAAAATCAAGTGCTCAATAGGATGTCAAACAAGAATAAGTCAAGTTATAATGATTTGTAAAATCAAAGTTTGATATAAATCAAATTACAATAAGGGACAGTGACACAATTTATTTTTTCTATCATATCTAAAACCATGCCATGTACATATGAGGTGTTCTAGAACAAGGGTACATGAAAAAGTCCATGAAAAAAATCTTTATCTTTCAGTTATATCTTTCGATGGTCTTTTAAAAGCCTCCTTGAATTAGGAGGTACAATCAAACTTTGACTACAAATCTGATGTCCACTAGTTCCACCATTCATTGGCATTCCACCACTTCAGGAGGTTGCATGTGAGCAAAACCCCGTAGTGTTAAAAGAAGAATTTCAAGCTGCACTGAAAGCATTAGCCAGAAACAAGGCTTTAGGAGTTTATGGACTTCCAATTGAATTGCTTCAACCAGCTGGGAGCACTTACTCAGCTATGCCAGGAAATTTGGAAGACAGCTATTGGCGAACTCACTGAAAGAGATCCATATGTGTACCCATTTCAAAGAAAGGTGACCCAGCAGAATGCTCAAACTGTAGAGCAATATTATCGATATCACATGCAAGTAAAATGTTTCTGAACATCATCCAGAATAGTCTCCAGCAGTACATTTACAGAGAACTTGCAAAGTTGAGACTGGATTCAGAAAATGATGTGGACAACGTATTTCATAGCTAATGTCAAATGGATCTTAGCTGAAAATAGAGAATATCAGAAAAAACAAGGTGTACTTGTGTTATGTTGACGGTTCCATGGCTTTTGACTGTGTACATCATAACAAACTATGGATACTTTTGAGAAGAACAGGAATTGCAGAACATTTCCTGGTGCTCATGCAGAACTTGCACCTGGATCAAGAGGCAGTGATGGGAACAGGACAAGGAAAGGTGTATGTGTAAGGGTTGTACCTCTCACCATATTTATTCAATCTTTATGCTGGGCATATAATTAAAGAAGCCAGCTTATATGAATAAGAATGTGACATCAAGATTGGAGGAAGAGTTATTAATAACTTGCAATGTGCAGAGGGCACAACCTTGCTTGCTGAAACTTGAAGGACTTGCTGATGCGGATGATTGTATGGATTACAACTCAATGTAAAGGCCAAAATGTTCAAACTGTACCAGTAGGTGACATCATGATAAATGGAGAAATATTGACGCTGTAAAGGAATTTGTCCTGCTTGGATCCACACTCAATATTCATGGAATCATTGGTCAAGAGCTCAAAGGAGGCATTGTGTTGTGTAAATCTACTTCACAAGACCTCTTTATACTGTTGAAAAGCAAGGATATTATTTTGAGGACTAAGGTGCACTTGACCCAAACCATGGTCTTTTTAATTGCCTCCTATGCATGTGAAGGTTGGACATTGAATCAGGAAGAATGAAGAAGAATCGATGAATTTGAATTGTGCTGCTAGAGAAAACATATTGAAAGTGCCATGGACTACCGAAAGGAAACAAATCTGTCCTGGAGAGCAGCCAAAACCAGGTTACTAGGTGGTCCGTGGGCAGGGCCTTTCTCTCTCCCTCACATCTATCTATATAAACCCATAGGTACAATCGTTGTGATTGTGTTATTTTGCTTTGTTTCAAAAATAAAGTGAACTCAATTCACCAGGGAACTAAAATTTAAGAATAATCCCAAGGAAACAAAGAGAGCTATCTAAATGCCTTATCCAAGTGATCATGTTAAAATTAGCCAGTGGTTGATTTTCTACTCTGTGTCCAGCATCTCTCTTTAATTCGCTTTGTAAGTATCCTAACAGGAGTCATCTGCTATTTGGAACAGAAATCTTACAGGTATATACTTTATTGCTCAAATTAACCCTATAGTCTTTAATTTCTTTGTGCTTAAATGTTTTAACAGATCCTACCCAGTAGTCCTGAGGAAGAAAGGCCTACAAATCTTCTTCCATAAACATTACAACCAAGAATACCCCAAGGAGTCGTTCTACTTGGTGTATTTGGCCTGAGTCACAATCAATATGGGGGGGAACAAATTCAGCTCTTTCAAATTTGTTTTAATTAGTTCTGAGAGTTATGATTGCAAGTCCCGCAATTAAAATCACAGGTACATCACTGTCACTGCAACCCAGTCAATGACAACCCTCTAAGTCAGAGTAGAACCAACCCTGTGGGGGGGTTGATACTCAACGCTTTACTGGAGTAGAAAATGCCATATTTCTCCAAAGGAGTGGCTGGTGGTTTTGAAATGCTGACCTTGTAGTTAGCAGCCCAACATGTAACTACTGAGCCACCAGGGCTCTTACACACACACACACACACACACACACACACACACACACACACACACAAATTGGGTGAAGTTTTACAGAACATAGTAGTTTTCCATTCAACAATTCATCCACATTTTGTTTCATTTCATTGATTGTAACCTTTCCAAATGTACCTCCTCTTACTCTATTTCCTCACTGTGTTTTCCAGTTGAACTTTGTCCCTGGGCAAATGCTTATTTCCCTTGTATTATGATTCCCCAGCTTATTAGTCGGCTGGAAATTGAGTAAGAGGGCAAGGGAGGTGTTGGTAGGTAGGAGAGAGTCCATGAGTTTCTCTCAGACTAATAAACCTGCCCTTTTGATGATTTTCCCCTACTCGACTCAAGACCTCCCAAGACCTTTTAGAGCAGTTGGTAATCCTATCTATGTATTATTATTATTACAAAATTAATTCTATATTTGAAGGCCTAAGAATCCAATCTACTTTTAAACAACTACTAAGTACTCTTACTTTATGGTAAAAGCATGGAATTGGTGGGTTTCTTTGGTTGGGTCAGGCATGATAAGTGGTGGCATTGTTGAGGTGAGGTAGAACGACTCTTCAATTGAAAGGGAACGAAGTAAAGGTAGAACAGCACATTTCTGCCCTGATGTGTATGATTTTTTTCCTCAGGTTTTTTCCCCCAAAATTAGGCAAGTAATTTACACATAATATAATTCAATAATTCAATCATACTCGGAGAATTGTACAATCACCCCCCACACCAATTTTTTAGAACATCCCCTCTCCCATGTTTAAATCGCCTCCAAGATGAGTTACACACTCACAATCCATTCTGGTCCTCCCTCCCCTCATCCGTCCTCACCATTTATTACCAAGATTCCCTTCCTCTCCCTGTCACCCCCCCCACACACACACACACCATATTCCCTACAATCCCTTGTCTCGGTTCTTCTCATTATGCCTCCCTCCACTCCTCCTGTGCTTCACAGCTGGGAGTTCCAACAGAAAACAATAAAAAACAACATTGTGCTAAGGTGGTAAGGATAAAAACATAATAGTATACAGACAATGATACAAATAATGTGTAAGGGACAGGCCCCCACTATCATTCAAAAAGCCAGGGAAAAAATTTGTGTCATTGAACAGGTAAGACATACTTACCCCAGAACATGTTCAGGTTCCATCTATCCAGTGGTCAGCTGGCTAAGTGTTAGCATCGATGCAGCCTAATCAAGATTACCATGGTCTCTGCCTGATCGTAAGGCTGTCGGAGACACTTGCCTGTGGTTAGAGTGGATCTGCCAGTGGCAGATGGGTGCACATAATTTTCCTCTGATGCTTTTTTCCTCACTATATTCAAATTTTATACTTTTCATCTCGTGATCACACAGGCTGGTGCGCTTCTTCCATGTGGACTTAGTTGTTTTTCAGCTAGATGGCCACTTGTTCATCTTCAAGACTTTAAGACCCCAGACACTGTATCTTTTGTGTCTTACCAATTAATGCTCATTGTTTCATTAAAACCCTTGTTGCCGTGCTTCTTAAATCCTGGTTTGTTAAGAGTCACGTGAAGAGCTTTCTGTTCCCAGAAATCCAAAATATCTTGGGTGGACCCTCAAATTGACACATTTCCTTAGTCCCAGGTGATGTTAATGCTGATGCCCACCTTTCCCCAACCAAATAAACCGCTCTTAACATGGAGTCAGTTCTAACTACTGGTCAACCCATGTGTTATTGAGTACAGCCATGTGCTGTATAGGGTTTCTTTATAATCTTTACAGTGTTTTCCCTGGATGGCACATGTTAGGCACTAGATTACTAACTGAAAGATTAGTAGTTCAAATCCACCCAGAAGTAGACAATTTCCTTCTGAAAGTTTGCACCCTTGAAAACCATCGTTGCACTATGGGACAGTTCACCTCAGCACACATGAAGTCACCATGCATTGGAATCAATTAGACGACAGCTATCAAAAACAACAACCATAAGAAAGCAAATCACCAGGATTTCTCCAGGACTTCCTGGGTTAGAACCATGAACCCCTCGGCTGGTCTCCTACAGCAAACCGTGTGCACCGCTCAAGGTGCCTACTCACTGCCATGGACTAGAACTGGCCGGTCGGGTTTCCCAAGGTGTGTTTTTACAGAAGCCAGCTGCCATGTCTTTCTCCGTGCAACCAGTTAACAGCAGGATGTTCAAGCACCGAGTAACCAGGACCCTTCGGAAGGTTTTCAACGACGACAGTTTAAGTGGAATTTGAAGTGCCCTGACATTCAAGCTGCAATAAAACATAGGTGCTAAAAAGGAAGCACTTGCTTTGGCCATGCAGGAAACATCACAATTATTAATTATAGCAGGGATTTCTGCTATCAGAGGTATCTCATTCCTGTGTGTTTCAGAAGCAAAGGGTGAATGTTTGTGAATATGAGGAACCCTGGTGAGCTATGGACTGAACTACAGGGTCAGCAACGAGAGCCCAACAAGCCCTCCATGGGAGAGAGATGAGGCTGTCTCCTGCCTGAAGATGCAGTCTCAGAACCCAAAGGAGCGCTTCCACCTGCCCTGTGGGTCCGAATGGACTTGATGGCTGCAAGTTTTGAAGTTTACAATGGTAAAGTAACAGAAGCAGAGAAGTCCATCTTATTTTAAAACAATGTTGACATTAACTTTTTCTACCAACATATTCTCAACACAAATTACTAAATATTTAATACTTAAATACCTATCTTGGAATTTGAGGGTATCGTATCTGCTTTATGATGTTGTAAACTAGAGAGGAGTTGAGGGTTGGGTGAGTTTGGTTGGTTTCAGGGGTTATTGAAAATCATGGACTACCTTTCAAAATTTGACAATTTTACCTCTGAAGGGAAAATAAGGAAGAAGAAATCATCTCTCAGTATTACATAATTCTGACATCAATTTCACATTTTTTCCTGAAAAGTGACATTTTCTCCCGGTAAAATGGCACCAAAAACAGCTTCCCTAATAGTCGATTAGGGCTTTATTTTAAGATTTTTACGTGGAAGGAAATAGTGCCACCCACTGCAAAATGCCAACACCAGTAAGAAACAAAACCAGCTGAAGAAACAAAAACCTGGTCTCTGTCTGGAGGCACTCAGAATTGAGCTCCCAGAAGTGGTAGCCACTTCTACTCAGCCTTCTCAAAAGCAAAGACTCGAAGTTGTTCCTTTGTGGAAATGATGACCGCAGTAGGGTAACTAACCAGAGACCACACTCACTGAATCTGATGGCAGAGGGAAGATGAACATCGTGAAGAAATCTGCCTGCATTTGCACATGGAAATGAAGAGAAAGCATCCTGACATCACGAGTTCTCTTTTTTTGTTTGTTTACTCTAAATTTAAAAACCACTTAGCCTCCCAACCAGGTGAGAGTCATTAGCACCATATTCCTGGGCTGGGTGGAGGTGGGTATAAGGGCGAGGCTGGAATCAAGGATTTTGGGGGCGGGGGGGTAGGTGAGGGTTTCAAAAAAGAGATGCTGACATTTTATTCTGGATTCTGGTCTACAATACAAAAGTTTTCATTGTAAGGGCCACTGAGAAACTTGTGTTTGTTTGTTTTTTAAGGAGCAGTAGACCAAATAAGTTTGGGAATTGATGAGCAAAAGTATTCTCTTTATAGTTAAAGAAATTTTATCTCTCTCTTGAATTCTCCCAAAACATTCATTCAATTGATTTGTAGGACAGAATAAAAACAAGATATTAATAAAAAATCTGCCTCATTGTACATGAAAGGCAGTATAACATAGCATTTAAAAAGCACCGATTCTGGAAATATGTCATTGGTTCAAATTCAAGATCTGCTTTTTATTATATTTGTGGTCCTGTACACATATTTGTACCTCAATTTGTTAATCTGTATTATTGTGTGGGTAGAAATATTATAGAGTTACTCTCAGGAAATAGGAGAAAATGAAATTAAGTTCAAATCCCATGAGTACACTCTCAATAACTATAAGTTGCCACTAGCATTTATTGGAGATGTCTGTTGTCTAGTTCTGGAGAATTCCTGAAGAGCATGGAGTTATATAGCAGGAAAAATAAAGATATAATCCTGGTGTAATCCAATTTTAAGCTTTTCTTGCCACACTACATAAAATCCTACTAATACTAAATGCAATGGGCATTTAATAAATGTTTTATAATTAGGTTGCCAACCATACTTATTTTTAACTAATTTACTTTATAGGGCCAACAATTAATATGATTTAATGAGGAGTCTTGCTATTTGCCACCATAGAATTCATACACAGGGAGAGCTTTTTGGTTTCAAATGTTGGAGTTAAACTGGAATAACTGGATAATATTCTCTGTTCTAAGTTATGTTTGTTTTGCTTGTGGTTTTGGATTTTTTAATGTTGCTATGTAATATTCTGCCTTATTAAATGTATCAAAGTTCAACTAAAACATTAATTATAGAAATTGCTATATTTTAAATAATGATAATGACAAATGGAAGTTGTAGACGTTAATATAAGTAATTGCTGGTTGCCAGAAGTCCAGGTGCTTTCCAAAAAGGTGAAATCAGCAGATAGTTTGACAGTAATTATGAGATTTATAGGCTATTTATCATTATGGACAATACTACCATGTTTGGATCACTGTAACTTTTGATTGGTTTATTCTTTATTTTCTGTAATTAACCTTAATAGATTTTAGAATAAGCAGTCATGTGTGTATGTGTATGTGTGTGTGTGTGTGTGTGAGTGCATGTGTGTTAGTTTTAGTATATCCCTAGAAACAGCAAGTTAACCTGTAGGTAGGAAGTTAGCATAAATAGAATCACTCCAATCAAAATCCATACCAGAGATAATTAAAAATATGATAGCCTGTCCAACTGATATAGTAAATTTACATTGAGGATGTCATTGATGAACTTCAATTGAGTAAATGGGAAGGGCTCAACATGCATGATTTGGAATTACTATAGATATGTTGCATCCTTACATCAACATCATAAACGTATTTGGAGGATAAGTGTGCTGTCCTCTTAAGAATAACACCTTAAACTTGATTTATAATCACAGATTATGAGTTCTAGCTTCCAAACCCCAACTAGATGGATAAGACACCACTGCCAGAAGCTTATCTTCATGAATATGATGCATGGTTATAGATTTAATTATGGCTCCCTCTTCGTCCCACCTCCCCGCCAAAAAAAGAAAGGAAAAATAACTTGAATTCCTGACCCTTAGACCTGTGAAGATAATCGTGTTTGGAAATAGGGATTTTGCTATTTGTATATGAAAGGTTCTCAATCGAATCACTTCTGAGTTATTAAAAGATCAGCAGAGACACACGGTTGATGGAGGAGAGGAGGACAGACACAGCTACAGTGATTACTGGCAGCTCCTAGAAGCTGGAATAAACAATGAAGGACCTCGTCTTTGACTCATGTTCTGGCTTTAGATTTCGAGTCTCTTGAATAGGGAGAAATAAATTGCTGTTCTTGTTACCCACTGTGGGACTTGTGGTAATGGCAGCACTAGGTAAATAAGACCGTCATGCAAGACATGGATGAGCATCTGGATGGACAGAGCTAAGACTTCACTAACCTTTCAGAAGAGGTGAATGGCTACTTATGTGTTTTTCCCTATAAATCATTGCACGTGTAACAGGTCAGTCTGTGTATAGATGGCAGAACTTGCTACGTTTCTTTTTCTATCCTAAGTGTATGTTCTGTCATGTTAGGACGATTGTACACTCAGTTCTAGAAGATTGTTTTCTTTCATACACTCATTGTTATTAGCTCCCTATTTCCCTCCTGCCTCCCCCCCCCGTAACCCCAACCAGTTATTAATACAGTCACTCTCTATATAGATTTACTGACTACATTTTACATGCTAGAAGACATACAAAAACAATAAGAATAGACCAGACAAAAACATTAATTGAAAATAAAGCAGGAAATATTAAAAACGAGAACAAATTTAAAAGAGGTCAAAAGGGAGATCAAATGACAAAGGTGTTACATTATAACATAACCGGTTCTGCAGCACTTCACTTGGCTTTGCACTCTGCAGGATAACAAGGCTGGTCACATATCTGGTCCGTGGCCAGAGAGGATCTGCCAGAAGCTCAGTCCACATGTATTTCCCCTTCTCTTCTTTTTCAATATGAAACCACTTTAAGATGGGTCAAAAGGGAGATAAAATGATAAGGTATTGCATTTTAACCTAACTACCTCTGCTACAATCAAGTTTAAAGTGCTCTCTGATAGCAAGCTATTCACTCACTCACCTATGGTCAGAGGGAATTCAGCAGAGGGATATTCTCTGTCTTTCTCTCTGTATGTGTGTCTGGATTCACACACACACATGCACATATATATTTCAAGCTCACTGCCAGTAATTAACAACACTATTATCTTTTCATGAAACTAGCTTCATTGTTGATCATCAATGGAAATTAATGATTATTTTGGAAATTCACAAATACCGAACTGTAACTGATTTTTAAATCTCATTTTTTCCATTGCTAGATATAAGTGAAAGAATTATTAGTGTCTCAGTCTCCTTAATATTCCCTCCAGATGCAAAGGTTAACTATATAGAAATGGTCATAGAAGATTCCCATAAGGCAAATCATTTGTTATGCTGACACACAAAGTTATATGTATTCTTTCAGGCACTGTTTGCCCCTCCAACTGTCATTTGCTCCGTTCACGGTCATTCAAGCAGGAGAATGAATACTATTGATAAAAAATACATCACTCTTTTTATCCCTTCACCTGTCAGGTTAAATGTTGTAAAATACAGAACTGTTTGTTTTTAATTAGTAGAGTCAGTGTACCTACGGGCACACTGCCTGTCTGGTTAGGTCATGGGACTAACATACAACGAAAAGTCTAAAGCACTGTTAATTACATTGCTTCCACTCGTAGCCCAAACAAATATTCATTTTAAGCTATCAAAATGCTATTTTTCTTCTTTTAAGACATTTTTATATCAAGCGTCTCAATCTCAAGAGGTTTTATCAAGTTTCATATGACTACAAGATCTAAGATTGATTACACAGAGTAAGTATCCCTGAACTCCATCATTCAATGAAAAGCTTTTTATTTTTTCCAAATTAGGATAGAAAGTTGAGTAATTTCTCAGCTAATCATTTTCCAATTTTTCTGACTGCCTGCAGATTAGAAACAGGAAAATAATTTATTTAAAGATTTTAAAGACAGCTATAATTCAGTCTTCTAGTAATTAAAGTGTTCTATTATATTGTTAGCAAATTACTTCATCTTTCTGAACTCAAGTTCTTTATTTTCTCATGGAAGTTGTATCTGAATCTCATTCGTCTTTGTAATTGGAATCCTCCCTCCCACCCCCGCTTTTCCTTAGACAACGTCTTCGGGGGACGGGGGCGGCGGGGGCAAGATGGAATATAAGGTCATTTGAGGGCAGGCCTCCTGTGTTCCTAGCCAGGCAGCTTGTCTTAAATTTAATATTATTAGTCAGTCAATACTCGTCAAGAAAACCACCTGAATGGATACTACTTGCATTTGAATTCCTGCTCCATTTCTTAGAATTTGAGTGATCTTAATCCAGTACCATAAAATCTCCATAATTCTATTTTTGCAAGCATAGCAAAAGCAGTGTCTCCAGAATCAAATTTTAAACCATATATTAAGCACATAAAGTACTTAAAACAAATCTCGTAGCACATTTAAAACACAAAACAGCAAAAATGGTAGCTGTCAAGTTCGATCCTGACTCATGGTGATCCCGCGCGTGCTGAGCTCCATCAGGTTTCCAATGGCCGTTTGGCCTTCCAGTAACAGACCCAGGTCCTTCTAGAAAGCTCCTCTGAATGTGCTCACATAGCAGCCTTTCACTGTGTAGTCAAATGGGTTGAACCCTTGAAGGACTCAGGGCACATAGTACATGTTTAACTCACATTAGCTGTTATTACCACCATTGCCACTTTTCTTCTGCAGAATTATATCTAATAAACGATTTCACACACTGTCAATGATGTGGCCCATTTGGGCACCACTGAAAGTGCTGCCATCTTCTCAAAATGAAGGCAATTGAGGACAATTCAGAATAAAGGTGACCGCTAAAGCTACGCCAGTCCCTTCACGGGAGACCCATTTTCAAAACACCAATGACCTCCCAGGCACCTCTGTCAGGGAAGCCAGTGTTCATTTGAAAATCTCTTTGATTTTATATTCTTATTTTCTCTTAAATTGTTCATTCAAAAACTAGGAAGAATTTTGTGGAAACATGAAACTCACCATTCATTCAGTAAGCTGAGCTCATTACAAAGTGGAGAGCACTCCCCCTGCGGGCGTCCATGGGTTTCTGTAATGGTGCAGGCAAGGAAACTGCAGGAACTCACCCAGCAGGCCAACACGGCTTTGTCAAACGGGAATAATAGTAAGAGTTTTCTGCGTTTGGGGTTATTGTACTGGAATAGGAAATGCACTGAACACAGGTCCTAAGACAAAAGTTGCCAATATTTGGTTCTTGCCTTCCTATAAAGGCTGTTTCCACTCTGTTGATTCTCAGAAGTGTTGCTGTTGATTGTTTGCTTTCTGCTATCCAGTCAAGTCTGACCCATGGTGAGGAGTAAAGATCCAAAATTAGGGAATGATGCCAATCTGGCATAGAAAAGAGAGAGGGAGACATGTAAGGCATTACTCCATCGTATTCATTCTCAGACTCTCATGGAGGTGTGGGGTGGAGAGGGAGAGACAATGAAGCTCCAGGATTGAAGTAAATTGCTCAAGCATTGCAGTAACTTTAGATGGACCAACAAGTAAAATGTTTCTTTCACACATACTGCTGCACTGTTCTCAACATAAAGAGGAAGTTTCTAGTCCTGTAGAGAATTACTCTCAGAAACCCAGAAGGCCATTTCTACCCAGTACTGCAGGGATGCTATGAGACTGGACAGTGAACTTGGTTATGGTGAGTAAGTTCTCAACACAAACACTTGTAAGACATATGTGTGGTACAACCTTGTCTTCTTTAAGTTGGGCTGTCTTAGACCTCCAAGCAGTGTCCAGATTCTAAGAGGGAACAATAAATAAGAGTAGGATAAAAAAGTCCTTGGGAATAGAAAGTGCTTTCACATAGTTGGATTTTCCAATTGTAAACAATCAAGAATCTTAGCATTAGGGTTAGTGTGCTTAACTCAAAAGTTTACAAGTAGTTTCTTAATCTCTGATAATTTTCCATAAACTACAGAAAGCAAAAGCATGGCTGCCATACATGAACAATGCTGAAAGGTTCTAAGACACAGATACTTTCATGAACAGGACAAAAGAGGATGTTTGCCTTTCATGTTGGAATTAACATGGTACGAAGTTCCTAGAAGAACTCTGCTGTTTAATATGGAAGCCGCTAGTCACATGTGATGCCTAATCTGTGGGCGATGTCTGTTTAGATACAGTTGTTCCATTCTCCTTTATGACGTTTAAAGATAAGATATATTTTTATATGCTTGGATTTGAGCTTGGCAGTAAAATATCTGATGATTATCCAATTTGGTCTGAAGTATAAAAATATCATTAGGACTTCTGTCAGCTTAAGTGTTTTGAAATTCAATCTTAACTGTGCTCGTTCATCTTTACTATGGATTGAATTTATTAGTTAGTATCAGTAGTTTCCAGCCTTGAAGTCAAGAAGAAAGCATGGAAAATTTGCCCTCACAGATTTGACCTTTGACAACAATAGTCATTTTTATATTTGAATTCTGCTCCAGAGTTGGCAAAGTGCATTGAAGCAAAATTTTTTTCACATAATGTCACTCACTGGTTTCTGAAATAATCCAAAGAAATATATTATCCTTCTTAGAGACATGGAAACATATTTACAGAATTAAGTAATTTGTCCAAAATACTGAAAGTGATGAATAGAACTTAAATCATGAGTTTGTATTATTTATATTACACTATGCTGAATTTTAAGGGAAATAGTGACTCAGTAGTAGAATTCTTATTTAACATGTGGAACATTCAGATCCAGTCACCAGTCAGTGCCCTATGTCCCCAGTCTCCTCCAGGCGTCATTGGACACTGTACCAGGACGCTCAACAGGCTTCAGCGAGACTTTCAAACCAAGATGGGCTAGGGAAAAAGACATAGCGATCTACTTGAAAAAAAAAAAAAGCCAACGAAAACCCTGTGGATACGAAAAGTCCAATCCTGCCATATATTGGATTATCTTGAATTGAGAGGTCATCTCACTAGGGGTTAACAACAACAAAATTTAAATCATATTGTAACCTGTACTGATTGCTCCAACCAGATATTGGTCCATATTTGGAAGGAGGTTAAAGAGAAAGGAGAGAGAGAAGATAAAGAAGAAAGAGGCAAAAGCAGTGACAAGTTATCTCAATTTAAGTCTTTATTAAGAGTTGGCAATAAGGAGACATTTCTACTAAATAAAATGCTGTACAATAGAAGGGACCCTGAACAGAAACAAACAAACCCATTGCCGTGGAATCTGTAGTGATACAGTAGGAAAACAAATAAACCCAAATGGAATATCCTTGATAATGATGTATTACTAAGTCATTTACTGTAACTGAAAATAACAGTAATTCAATATGAGAGATCCTGCAGTGGTGCAGTGACTAAAGCACTCTACTGTTAAAATGAAGGCTTGAAGCCACCAATGACTCCAAGGGCGAGAGACGCAGCGGTCTTCCAAAAAGAGTGTCTGGGACACTCCATAGAGCATTTCTTCTCTGTCCTCTAGGGGTGCTGTGAATCAGAATAACTTGACATTAATAGGCTTGATTTTGATCATATAAGATATGAATAATGGGAGAGAAATCATATATAGCATATGAGAATTCTATGTAGTACTTTCACAATTTTCTATCAACTAAAACTATTCTGAACTGAACAATGTTTTCAAAGAAAAGACAAAAGGATATGTTTCAAGGTTCCTACTACCCTGTGGAGGCTGTTAAATTTGGCTCACTGTTGTGTTGTAAAGAGTTTTCAGTAAAATTTATAGAGTTTTGTTAGATGACTCTATAGAGTTGTCAAACTATATTCTCTGTCTATCAATTTATCTCCTCTTTTTTATAAATAAAATTTTATTGACACATAGTCATGCTAATTAATTTCCATATTATCCTTATCTATTTTAGGATGAAGAAATCAGCCACAAATGTATGCTCCATAAAATCTACAATGATTATTATCTGTACCTTTACCAAAAAATGCAGCCACAAGACTTGACCCCAGCTTCTTGTTCCATTATTCTTCCCTCCTTTGCCATTTGCTCTAATGCTAAGCTGCCTATATTTCAGAATTCTTAAAAAATACAGAAAAGTGTAGCTACAAATCAAACAGACATACAAACAAAGAAGCCCTAAAATTAAAAAAACCCAGAAACACACATAAGTACTGATCCACTCTCCTCTAATTTCTCCTCTATCTAAACTTGGAGTTTTAATATGTTGATGAGCTATTTGTTTTTATTCTAACAATTCCATCACCTATGTTTCTATTAAGGTGCTGACATTTTCATCTTAATTTATAGATTTTCCTAATCAAACAAATGAAATATCTGATTTTCATAATTTTGAAAAATACATATATTTGTTTATAGAGTACGTATTCAACATTCTTGACCTATAAAAATATTACCATAGACTAAAGGTCTCTTTTTGGCTTTTAATTTTGTTACTTTCATGTTTACAAATCATTCATTTTCATGGTTAATTCTCTCCATATTTTCATTTGTGATTTTTCTCCCCTAGTATTTTAATAATCAATCCAGAACAATTTAGGATATGTTGTATATTTACCTTTATTTTATTTTGTGTATATTAGAAAATGTTATACCTACTCAATTACAAATAACTAGCGAAATATTAATTCAAATTTCTATCTAAAGTGCACTTTTTCTGCATTATTAAATGAATAGTCTACTAATCTTCATGTCAGTTTGTTATACTTCCTCTAGGAATTCAAGACCTTATATACCTTCTCAAGGTCTTATGTATATTGGTATTCAATATTTTGTGCCAATAATGATATTTAATTATGGAAGTTTATAAAGCCACAATCTATTAATTCAAAGACACACATTTTCTCATATTTTGTCATTCCTGATAGAGCAGTCGTTCTCAACCGTCCTAATGCCATGTCCCTTTAAAACAGTTCCTCATGTGTTGGTGACCCTCAACCATAAAATTATTTTCATTGCTACTTCATAACTGTAATTTTGCTACTGTTATGAATCATCATGTAAATATCTGATATGCAGGATCTATTTTCATTGTTACAAATGGAACATGATTTAAGCATAGTGATTAATCACAAAAGTATATAATTATATACTGTGAAATATTTATTTCTAATGACCAAAAAAATAAAAATTTGACTTGAAGCCCAGTGTAGCATGGGTACTCATATGTAGGCATATCTGCATGTGGGCAGACCCACCTGGTAACGGATAAAGGAGCGGTGTCTTGGTTCCTAAGATCATCTGAAATATGTGTTTTCCGATGTTCTTAGGTGACCCTTAGGTTGAGAACGGCTGTGATAGAGTATGAACCTCATAGTAAAAAGTATAATATAGAAAAAACTAGCTTTCTTTTTGGTGGCACATAAAGTAATATATATTATGATACATGATTAATATATTAAATTAGAATATTTTAAAATTTGTTAGGGCAAGTTTGCTCAAATTATGCCTTGTCATATTTTACAAAAATAAGTATTGTTACAAAATCAAGGAAATCGTTATTAAGTGAAAATCAAGATAAGAAGTGATTTGCCTTAGTCTGGATTTGCTAGAAAAGCAAAACCAGTGATATAGAAAAATATATATAGAAAGATACTGGTGACAAGGACCTGACTCAAGTCAGTTTGTTATGCTTCCTTTAGGAATTCAAGACCTCATGTAGCTTGCTAAAGACTTATTTATATTAAAGTTATGTTAAGGCTCTCACCATGGAAATGGTTACCTGGTATGAGATCTCAGCCTAGGAGATGACTATATCATAATTGTCCAGCCCTGAGAATCATGGCCCCGCCAAACTGATGCACAACCTAAACCATCATATTTCTGATTTTGGACACATTCTGCTTGTAGATGTATACATTTATGGTGTTCTGTTTCTCTCTCCCTTTCTCAAAAAATTCTTCACTGATATTCATCACAGTTTTTGTTTCCTTTTCGAGATAAAATCGAGGAACTCAATTATCTTTTCAAACGTTCTTTGAGGTTTGAGAACACAAAGATGTGAAGGAGAAAGATCAGGGATGTAAGATGAAGTATAGTATAAAGTTCTACAAAATCTTCACAAGGCCAACCTTGCTAAACCTTGAAATGAATGTGCACATTGTCAGTATGAAAGAACATTTTTTGAGAAAAAATTACTGCTTTTTTCTCATCAGAGTAATTTTCAATTTTCATGAAACTTCTTCCTAATAAGTTCTCATGATGGTTCTGTGTTCTTCAAGAAAATATTTCAAGAGTTTTCCTTTGGAATTCCAATAGATTCATCATAGCCTCCTGAACTGCCCTCTCTCCCTTGAACTTCACTGACACAGCCAATCCCTTAGAAGCCATTGTTTTGTCTAAACCTTTAAAACAATTTTTTTAAGACATACTAACAAGTCTAAGATAGGCATTACTGAGAAGACTTGTCTGTACCTACAGACTCATCACAGAAACATGTTTAAACATATTTTCTTTCAAATTAACTGGAACACTAGTAGCTATTTTGTTTTACTTGTATGGTTTTATATTTTCATTTGAATGATTTCCTTTGATTACAAATTGACAAGTTTATTTATACTATTAATGTGAAAATAACTTTTTATCTTTTAATACATTTTCTTACTCCTTTATATGAAATCATTTTCCACTGCCTTATTTATCATGTAATGACTGAACAAATTATTCTCATTCTTTAACTTTAAATATTGTATTTTTGTACTTATTATTTTATCCTATATGTTTCATACCAATATATATTAGTGTTAAGCCAAATCCAATGGTCTTATCTTCTAATAGATACATTCATTTACTTCATATTTGTTTTTATTTTAACAACAATGAATCTTGCTTTATTACTTCTTCATTCTGCCCTTTTCTGTAGGAATTTATATGTGCTCACCCTCTCAGGTGATTTGTAAGTAATCTATCTAGCTTTAAATTCTCCAAATGATTGATATGTTTTCATAATAATCTCCATTATCCAATCTTTATCTTCAGGAGCATTTCTTATTATTATTATTATTACTATTATTGTATGTTCATGAAAGATAAGAAAGGTATAAAACTCATACTTCTTGGTCTTTTAAAATCTCATATGAGATTTGCTTTCTAAACAAATGACTGCTTTTGATTTTTTATTTATATTGAGCATCTCTTTAATTAGCTATTTTTTGAATTTAAAACATTTTCAAAAAAAGGAATTTGAAGACTTATAGCTTAGTCAGCTAGAGAAATTTTTCATTGATTTTCTCCCCTTTGAATTTTAAAGTATTATACTGCAACCTTATCTTTATCAGATCCTTCTCAGTTTTGGTTTAAGAGCATCATGTTTTATTTCCAACTTATTCTTCTTTTCTTTCATATCTTTGTTTATTGATATAAAGGTCTCACTGTCTGCTAGTCATGTATGCACACTGTAGTTGTCATAGAAGCAGTCTTCAAAGTGATATCATTGTTGTTTTTAACTTTGTATTGAGACCTTTTGAAGCAAAATTTCTCAGTGGAACACATTTGATTTCTTGACATCTTTCTTGAGCATTGATTTTTTGATCAAATGAAATCCGTAACAGCTTCGGTATTTTCTCATGCATCGTAATGTTATTTATTGGTACAGTTGTGTGGATTTTTATTTTCTTTATGTTTAGGTGGAATCCAGGTTTATAATGTGCACTACTTATTAACACAATGTTTCATGCTTAACAACTAACAAGATCCCCTTAATCTTGGTTATCATTCATTTGATCATAAATCTCAGCTAACTATTGCTCTCTATATGAAATGTAACTTTGTATGCACAGTTTGGGGTTGAATTCCAAAATTTTGGTGAAATTAAAATGGAACTCCATCTCACACTCTGGATTGTTGACCCTCTGAGTCAATTCAGTTCATGAGAAGTTACTTGTGTGCATTGTATCCACTGTTAGTTTATTCTCTGTCTCAAACCTAGAGCTTTATGTCTGAAGCTACACTTTCCAGGATGCAATGCAGCCTTGTTTAAAACAAAAAAAATTCACAAACCAAAGCTTTCATTCCCAATCCCAATCTTTATGCCTGCTCTATCATGTTCTTGCTATATAAAGAAAAGGAGAGAAAAGCTTGATTAAGTCCACAAACAAAAGCAACACCCACATAGGAAATGGATGGAAGTGGGTCTGACTAAGATCCTGGGCTTTAGATCCAAAATGTGATATTTTGTTTCAGAATCTCTGGGGAAAGATACAGTGGATCTTACAGGAGGCAGTTAAGAGTCAGAAGAACTAAGTTTAAGATCCATTGTCATGGTTTTGACATATTACCTGGCCTATAGCTCCATTTCTTCATTAATCAAAGAAGGCTAATCTCACTTGTTTTACCAACTCAGCAGGTCTTATAAAGGTCATGTGAAAGTACCTTGTGAATTAGAAAACTTTTTGAAGTGTAAATATTGTTCATGTGAAGTGCCATGCTAAAAGAAGAGGTACTTTATCAAAGTGGCCCGTCCCGCAGGACATCAACAATGCGGGTACCTGAAAGAGGGACTGGGAATGAAGATGGGCAAGGGCGCGGAGAGATGGAGGCAAGACAGAAATCTGATCAAGCCTCATTTATTGAGCTGAGAGCAGAGTTTTAAATAGCCAGCGAAGGGCGGGCACCATTACGTCACATGTAAAATAAGATACAACTGAGGTAGCCAATAGTCATGCATCTCCAAATAAGGCAAACAGGTAAGTATGCTAACGAAGCATACCTGGTGCCTGGGGGTGGGGTGGAGATGCCATCAGTCATGTATTGACTAATGAGCATAGCAGCTGCTAGTGAAAGAGCACCAATCCTAGCAAGGGTCAAGGCAGCCACCCTCTGGCGGAAAAGGAACAAAGGGCAGTAAAACCTCAGGGCAGTTTGTATGGCAGGAAACCGAGAGTACATTCATAAAGGTTGTACATGGCTTAAATCCAGGGTGGGGGGACACGCAGTTCCCTACATCAAAGTATCAGTTATTCTTTTACAGCATAAAATAATCACATGGATATATTGAAGATTGTAAGGATGAGAACCAGGCATCCACTCTAAAATAAAGAAATATCTTGATTCTTTTTTTATGTTTCAATTCAACGTGTTACTATTTAGTTGTCCAAAAGTATGTGATGAGCTTTTTCTAAAATATTAAAATTCGGTGCTGGTACTTCCTGGAGAGGATAAATTCATTATCAATAGGATGCTACAGGCAGCAGTTACCTCTTGTTGATGTTGTCACTAATACTCTTACACGGTGTTTCATTATTTTTTTATGGGCTACTAAAATTTGTTTTATTTTATTTTTTGTTTATTAATTGGGATTAATAAATATATGAAATAATTCTATAGTTTAATCACATCCAGCAGAATTGGACATTTACTACCACAATCAGTTTCTAAACATTCTTTTTCTATATGAACCCCTTTGCGTCATTACCCCTTCATCCTACCACCAGCACTCCCTGCAAAACCCTCATTCCACTTGCTGATTCCATAGATTCATCAGTCCCGGTTCTTGTACACCAAAATATGAAAAAAACTAAACTGCAATTTCAATGTTATAACACTCCTGGGATATGCCCTAATGTTTCATTATTTTAATGTTACTTTAATAACTTGTAGACTTTGACTCAGGTACCTCATAAATAACTATATTTGTAATAGTTATGGTATTTATTATCAAAGACTTCAGGAAGATGGTTGTTTCTTAAATGCTTAGATTTTTTTAAAAATTCAATTAGCTGTAGATGGCAGAGCAGATGGCCTGTGAATCATTGAAACGATATCTATGTGATAATATATTTTGGTTCTGTCTAATGGGGTGACTCTACTTCTCTAAAATTTCTCATTAACCAGCACTTTTAATTTCTCATCTTTTTTCTATTTGTTTCATGTGTAATGTGATATAATGGAAACTTTCAAATTATAATCTTGGTCAAACTCACCATCAAGTACAGAGTCCCTAAATGTGGTATGTTGAGTTTAACACAATTAAAGTCAAACTAACCAATAGTATCCACATAATACAAAAATTATCTCAGTCAACACATATGATTCATTCCGTAAAATTCATTCAATAAAATTGGGTAAGCAAAAATTTGGTGATGGACCGCAGATAAATCATGTGCCAATGCATACTTCATGTTGGCTCTTTCCTCTTAAGAGATTAGGCTTATAGTTTATGAGGATATGGTAGTTGCATAATTTCATGTCAACTTTATAAATAGGGTATAGGGGTAGAGTCTACCCTGTCAGACAGGTCACAGTCTGATTGATGCCTCCTTGTGGGCATGACCTACTCATGAAGATTCTGAGAATTTTCCTCTGTCTCTTCCTCTAGGTGGGACACACTCTGTCTATTTCACCTTCCTTTTGACAAGCCACACAGAGCCACATGATAGCAGCCAGAGCCTTGGAAATGCTTCCACAGCCTCTGGATCCACAAAATTTCCACTCACGGGTCTGTGATCGGCATTCGGAATCATTGCAAGTGTTGCGTGAGTCTGAAGAGGAAGTTATAGACTCATATTAGACATATGAGATAATATTGGAGTTATGGACTTGATCTGGACTGGGGTGGGCTGTTTTCTTAATATACAATTAGTCTTTGATATAGAGCTCCCTCTCGTACACATGTGAGTGTCTCGGGATTTGTTTCTCTAGTCAACTTGAACTAACACAGAAGAGGTGGGCTAGTTGTTATACTGATCATCACAATCAAAAAGATCATTTGGGAAAATAAACATTTCCACCAAGTCAATTCTGATTCGATTCTGACACCATGGCTGTCAGAGTATATCTGTGCTCCACAGGTCTTTTCAATGAATGATTTTTCAGAAACAGATGGCCAAGAGTCTCTTCTCACTGCCTTTGGGTGGAGTCAGGAACCTGGTTAGCAGTTGAACACGCCATCCGTCCCACCTAGACCTCCATCAGCATACTTCTGACCATACTTTAGAAAGTTTAATAATACATTGAAAAAATCTATGGATGTGATGAAGAAGCAGTATCTCAACATCTGGAGAATGAGTATAAATAAACTTGATTAGTGAGCATTGGTGGAAGAACTTTGCAGACAAAGAGCCAGAGTCTATGTAAAGAGTAAAACAGGAATCCAATGACTCATAAGGAGAGACTCAAACAGAAACCTTTACACCAATGCTCAACTGCAGCACTATTCAAAATAGCCCAAGGTGGAAATAATATAAGTGTTCATAAATAAATAAAAGTTTTTTTTAATCTAGTTCATATATACAATAAAATACTACTCAAACAGAAGGAAAAATGAAGTATTGATACATGCTACAATATGGATAGGGCTGGTCAATCACAAAAAGACAAATATTATATGACCTCACTTATATAATAAAAGAAAAGAAAAAGTAAATGTATAAAAAATGAAGTTCTTTAGGGGCTACTTTAGGTAATAGCTATAGAGTACACCAAAGACCTCTAGAATGTTTGAAAATAGGCATCATATAACTAGGATTATTTATGCTGAGTAAGTTACATGATTCCAACATGTGAACTGACATAAACTTGAATGCTTTCAATGAAACACAATGTTGAATAAATGTTGCTACCGGGGGTAAAATGGCTGTGAAAGGAGGGCATACTAAAAGTGATGAAATATCTCCTTGATTAGAAATTTTGTTACAGTAAATTATTTAATTACAGTCAGAAAATTGTACAGCTTTAAAAGTTAATTTGCCAAAAGTTATGTGATAAGTATATTTACAACAATAAAAGAGCGAATGACTGAGGATGCTTATGTACAACCAATTGTTTAGTGCCTGAAGTCTTCAAAGCTTGCACAATTCATCTCTATTTATCTGCAATAACAACTAAAGCAGAATCAGAGGAGATGGAATATGTGGCTGATTGCCTCCATGAACAATTGACCCCTCTGCCATGAGACCAGAAGAACAGACTGGTTTCTGGCCACCATTACTGAATATTTTTATTATAATACTTATAAACATACCCTAATTAAAAGGGAAAAAATAAAGAATAGAATTTAAAATTCTCAAGGACTCCAGATTTTCTGGAGCCATGAAGGTTGGATGAATCCTTAAAACTTTTGCCTTGAGATAAACTGAAATCTTCTTAAATCCAAATATTTCCAACTCTTTGCAATTGTGAACTGTGCTGCAATGAACATTGGAGCATGGATGTCTGGCCTTGGTTTGTTTCTTGCCTCTTTGGGGTATATGTCCAGTAAGGGAATTGCTGGGTCATAGGTAGATCAATTTCCATCTGTTTTAGATAACACCAAATCAATTTCCATAGTGGTTGTACATACCCACAGGTCCACCAGCAGTAGATGATAGTTCCTATCTCACCACAGCTCCTCCAACACTCGTTGCCTTCTGATTTTTGGAAATGGGCTAATTTTGAGGGTGTTAGGTGGTATCTCTTAGTTGCTTTAATTTGAATTTCTCTTATGGTTAATAATCAAGAATATTTTCTCATATGTTTAATGGTCATTCGGATTTCTTCTCCTGTGAAACTTCTGTTCAGGTCCTTTGCCCACCTCCTCAGAGGGGAATGAGTTTTTCTCTTATTGTAAGCTTGCAAAGCATTGTAGATTTTAGTAATAAATCCTTTGTCTAATGTGTCATTGCTAAAGATGTTTCCTAGTCAGTAGACTCTCTTATTACTCTCTTGGTGAATTCTTTCGATGTACACAAGTGTCTTACCTTCAGTATATCTCAGATGTCTATGTGTGACTCCTCTGTATTTTCATCCTTCCCTATATCTGATAGCCGATGTAATCACAATGTCAAGGTTCTCAGGTTTGTCCCAATTCCCTCATTAATGGCCCTAATGGTTTGGAGTTTTATCTCAAGGTCTGTGATCCACCTAGAGTTTATTCTTGTGCATGGAATAAGGTAAGGGTTTTGCTTCATTTTTCTGAAGGTAGTTATTCATTTTTTCCAGCTCCATTTTTTGAAGAGGGCATCTGCTTCCCATTTGATATTTTGGGGGCCCTTATCAAAGATCAGTGGTCTGTATGCTGATGTTTTATTTCTAGTTTTCAGTTCTTTTCCATTGGTCTGAATATCTGTCATTATACCAGTACCACAATGTTTTGACTACTGTGGCCATATAGTATGCGCTCTGGCTGTATAATATGTGTTAATGTCAGGAAGAGCAAGCCATACAGATCTATCTAGATAAGATAGGCTGGTTGAACAGTCTGGAGGAAAAAATAAGGGGACTGATGTTGGGGGGGGCATGTGACAGGGAGAAGTGGGAGAAAGGAGATGGTATTGACCAACCCAGGGACAAGGGAACAACAAGTGGTCCATAATTAGTGACAAGGAGGGTGTGAGAGGCCTGGTAGAGATTCAGCAAGGATAATGTAACTGAGATAAATTACTAAACTCTAAATAAAGGCTCAGCATGACAGTGGGACAAGAGAAAAATAAAAGGAAATAGAGGAAAGAACTAGGAGGCAAAGGGGATTTACAGAGGTCTAAATTCAGGCATGTACAAATGTAAACATATTTATATAGGATGGTGGGGTAATAAATCTACACACATAAATTTATAGGTTTAGTATTAATGTAGGTGATGGACATTGGACCTCCACTCAAGTACTTCCTCAATGCAAGACCACTTTGTTCTATTAAATTGGCATTCCATGACGCACACCTTCCTGACACTATCGCTGAAGACAAATGTGTGCATAAGTAAACATGGTGAGGAAAGCTGATGGTGCCTGGCTATCATCAAAAGATATGGTGTCTGGGGTCTTAAAGGCTTGCAGGTAAACAAGCAATCATCTAGCTCAGAAGCAACAAAGCCCACATAGAAGAAGCATGCCAGCCTGCGTAAACATGAGTTATAGAAGGGACCAGGTATCAAGCATCAAAGAACAAAAAAATCATATCAGTGGGTGCCTACCTTCCTAATATGATCACTGAAGATGAATGTATGCATAAGCAAATGTAGTGAAGAAAGCTGGTGGTGCCCAGCTATTAAAAGATATAGTGTCTGGGGTCATAAAGGCTTGAAGATAAATAAGTGGCCATCTAGCTCAGAAGCAACAAAGGCCACATGGAAGAAGCACACAAGCCTGTGTGACCACAAGGTGCCAAAGGGATCAGGTATCAGACAGCAAAGAATTAAAAAAAAATCATATCATTGTAAATGAGGATGAATGCAGAGTGGAGACCCAAAGCCCATCTGTAGGCAACTTAATATTCCCTTCCAAAAGGGTGGTGGGGAGGAGACTATCCAGTCACAGTGCTGGGTATCAAAAATGAAACATTCAACTTTTCTCTCGTTCTAAAATGCTTCCTTCCCCTATTATGATCTCAATTATACCTTACAAATCTGGTTAGACCAGAGGATCTACACTGGTATAGATAGGAATTGGAAACACAGGGAATTCGGGACAGATGATCCCTTCGGGAACAGTGGTGAGAGTGGCAATACCTGGAGATAGAGGGAAGGTAGAGTAGAAGAGGGGAACTGATAACAAGGATCTACATATAACCTCTGCCCTGGGGGACGGACAACAGAAAAGTGGGTGAAGGGAGATGTCAGACAGTATAATATATGACAAAATAATAATTTATAAATTATCAAAGGTTCATGAGGGAGGGTGGAGCAGGGAGGGAGGGGGAAAATGAGGAGCTGATTATCAAGGGCTCAAGTAGAAAGGAAATGTTTTGAGAATGATGATGGCAACAAATGTACAAATGTGCTTGACACAATGGATGGATATATGGATTGTGATAAGAATTGTATGAGCCCCTAATAAAATGATTTTTAAAAATAGTTTAATTTAAGTAGCAAAAAACCTCAATGGCATAGTAGCATCGGGCCGCCAACCACAAAGTCAGCAGCACTTAGTCCAAAGCACTAAGTGTTCTGTGGGAGAAAGATGAGGTTTTTCACTAGCTTACGTAAGTACATTCTCAGTAACCCACAGGAGCACTCTATCTTTTCTTTGAGGGTCACTACAAGTAAGAATTGGCTTAATGACAGTGAGGCTTGGGGATATATATATATATATATATATATATATATATATATATATACACACATATATATATATAGCACTATGCTATTTCAAGAAAGATCTATGTGGGCTAAGATGAACAATTTAAAATACTATGGAAAACTTAAGAGGAAGTTAACTGTTAATGGAGGAAGAACGTCTCAAAAGGGATGATGAGAATGATCATACAACTTGAAGAATGGAACACGACTTCCGGGGAAATGTCACTGAAGTAAGGGTCCCTGCGTTGGAACATACGCATCAATTGTTGGCTGCAGGGTCTGGGAGGTTAGGGTGGGTTCCAGGACGTGCAATTAGGCCTCCTGGCAGGTCTGAGGGCCGACCCTACCTGCTGTGTTGATACACCCTGCCCCCACCATACTCACCTAATTGCTGCTGGGACCTGTGACCTGGGATCAGGTCCACTTCAGCTTGCATCACCCTCAGCTACTTGGCACTCCCTCCCAGGGCTGCTCACTGTGCCCCACTTGCCTGCACTGTGCGCCGCCTATGCAATCGGTTTGCCCAGCGCTATCCTTACGCCAAGGAAAATTGAGCTTCATAGGGAGATAGCCAGCCCCCATGGAGACACATTGAACTCGCCGCATAGCTAGCTCCAGATAGTTGTTAGAACGAATCTCATGAGCTTTGGAGAAAGGAAACACAGGCCTGCTTTCCCCTCTCACGGGAATTGGGACTTAGCACTTCAGGGTTACCCGGTGACCTTCACCACCCCTGGCAAGGTAGCCAGTGATCACCGGGACCCCTTAGCATGACGGCATTATCAATAGAAGTTCCACCTCAAGAGGCACCCGCAATAATAGACTTGGGATTGTAAGTAAGGAGAGGACACTTCAACGTTGTGCAGCAACCTACTCTAAAGGTGCCATCTGTTATAAACACAATTAATGGTTTGCACACTGGCTTTCACTATTTACAGGGTAGATAAGGGAACCTGGTGGAATTAACATACCCATCACCCACACCAACAACCACAACATCTAGTACCTGCTTCCTACAGCCCCAAAATGCATATTCTCCACCAACTTACCAATCAAATACGGATCCCCCAGAATCATCTATGCCCAGGTCCCTGTGAACGTCAGTCCACCTGTGCGAGATGCACCTGACCAGTGCCACCCTCCCTGCTCCCTACAGATCTGGTACCACTGCTGCCAATCCGAGCCTACAGCAGGTCTGTGCCCTGGAGTAGCTGCCTCCCCCACTACAGCCTGTGAGTACTGGCCCACGCTGCGCTGCGTGTGAGCAGCCTGCCCAGCACCAACCTTGCTTCACGAGATCGTCCCGCCCACCATGCCACGTGGGGTAAATCAAAAGGGAGCACTACAAGCATGGAAGCAAAACCAGGGAGAATCTCTATAGCCCACATCTGGTTTGGGGGCAACGCTTGGCACTTCATCTGAACTCCTGGGGGGATATTCACAAGGGAGCAGTATCACAGGGAAGGGGTGGGGCATCAGACCGCTTCGGCCTTGGCTGCAGGAACTGCACTGGGGTCTTGTAGAAGGCGCGCCCCTTGGACAAGAACTTGTACAAGAACTAAAAGGGTGTAAGTGTTGTCAGGTAAGTGGGTCCTGGGAAATGGATCCCTGAGAGAAAGGGGAATGGATCAACGGATTAGATCAGGGGATGGTCACTATTTAACACAGGATGTTCATCTACTGCGCAGTCAGGACAATAATTAGCCGTGGAACTATTTGCATGGCTCTTTTTCTCTCTCTCTTCTCTCTGTTTTGGTGACTTTAATATAGACAGGATAATCAATCCTAGAAGAAGGGAACGGGTACAAAGTTTCCGGGGTTGGCAGGACATGAGTGAGGAGACGGCATGGGGAGGGGCGCCATGAGTGAATAACAACAGGGTCAGGGAAATAAAAAGTTACCTAAAATTGACGGTAAGGAGTGGTTATATATTAGTATAAATATAGATATGTATATATAAATATGTAAAGATAGGTGTGTTTGTATATGTATGTGTGCGTGTATATATGTAAATGCAAAAGGAAGCAGCTGGACTTTGGGCCTCTACTTAAAACTTATCTCAGTACAAGAAGAGTTTGTTTGAATAATGTAGCATTAATGATATTCACCGTCCCAACACGATCGATGAGACAACATGGGTACATGAGCAAATGTGGTGAAGAAAGATGATGGTGCCTGGCTAGAACAAGATATAGCATCTGGGGTCTTAAAGGCTTGAGGATACACAAGTAGCCATCTAGCAGGGAAGCAACAGAGCCCATATGAAGAAGCACGCCAGCCTGTCTGATCATGAAGTGTCTATGGGAAAAGGTATCAAAGTTCAAAAACAAGTAATCAAATTTATATGAAGGAATGTAGACAAAGTGGAGACCCAAAATCCGCCTGTAAGATAATTGTACAGTCCCTCACAGAAGGCCACACGAAAGGGATGTTATAGACTGGTTGCAGTACAGCAGTGATGAAACACCTATCTTCCAGTTCTTTACTAGTTTCTCTCCTAACTATTTATGGTCTTAGTTTCACCTCATTAATCTTGTGAGACCTGTGTATGTTCATTTGTATAATTAAGGTCATTTAATGCATGGAATCCAAGATAGAGAAGCCCTTCATAAATAGTACTGGAAGTAGTGACTTCATGAGGGTACTGGAAGGGGGTGGTGAGGGGGAGTCAATAGCTCTGATAACTGTAAAACCCTACTCAAGGGGAACAAATAACATAATTGTAGGAGAATGAATACATTGGAGGGTGTAAGAGATGACAAAATAATAATATGTAATATAATTATAAGGGTTCCTATGGAGTAGGGTGAGAGAGGCAGAGGATAAAGGGGAGCTGATACCCAAGAGTTCAAGAAGAAAAAATGTTTTGAAAATAATGGTGGCAGCAACTGTACCATTGTGTTTGGTCAAACTGAATTATGGATTGTTTTAATATCTGTAAGAGCTTCTAGTAAAATGATTTAAAAAACAAACCAAAAAATGTAACAGTAGAACACATGATACATTTAAATAAATGAGAGAAGGCCAAGAGAGCTGAAGCAGATGTAGTAAGAAAATGATTTTGTGAGATGAAACTGGACAGGTTATGGTAAAAATATTTGGCAATAGTTTTAGAGTAAGGTAAAGCTATTAAAATGTTTGAAAAAAGGCACCATATAACTAGAATTGCTTATGAAAGATAACTTAGGTGAATCTAACATGTGAACTGAGATAAACTGAATATCTTCCACTGAAGACATGGTATTGGTAAATATACAAAATACACCTCATAAAGAACATGAAGAATTAGTATCTCTAAAAACCTTAAATGAGGGGAAAAAAGACTATTAGGAGAAGCAGAAGCTGAAAAGGAAAAGTAATCCAGCAAAGTTTTTTAAAGAACCAAAGAAAGACAAGTAGGAATAGGACATTTATAATTGTGCCTGGGTTTGCTATGGAGGTAGAACTGAATTATTTGTAGAAAGTAGACACATGAAAGCTCTGCTTTACCTTTAAAAAGCCCAGATATTTTACAGTATCTTTCCCAGGATATAATATAAAAATTGCATGCAATACTTTCATAAATACCAAATATGGGACTCCCATCCCAGAAGTTACTATCACAACTAAGAATAACTGCAGTAACTTAAAAGATAGCAATAAACTCTCATAAGTAACCTAAGCAAGCAACTAGATGATTCACAGTCTCCCCCAATAACTCCAAAGACTCAATAAAACAAGACAGAAAGGGAAAGACAGTAAAAATAATATGATTAAAATTACAAGTGATAAAGGACTAGAAACCATGAAAAATAATAGGTTATAAAGAAAAATAACAGATGGGTTTGAAAAGGAATGTAACTCCTAAAAGGGGAAAACGCAGTTATGAAATTAGAAACAAGCCATATAAGTAACAGATTGTACATTGCAGAAAAAAGGAAGTTGAGATAAAATATGGATCAGATCTGTATGGATCAAAGTGGATATGAAATGGAAAATTTAAAAGAGGCAACAATATTAGAATTAGTAGAAATTAAAACTGGAAAGTAAAAAGTATATGAAGGAGAGGGAAATATGAGTAGTTTCTAGAATGAAAAAAGATGCACCCCTACTTTGCAGACAACAAAGCCCAATTAGAGTAAATAAAAACCAATAGGGCAATTAAGTACATTTTTATGAAACTAAAGAACACTACAGACAAAATATGATTCCTAGGTTCTGGCTTGCCCAGTGTAGGGGAAGTTACCTGGTAAAGTCAAATTTTAATGTCTTTAACTGTATGTATCCTTAAACCATTTATGTGGTAAAGTGGAGCCTCTTTTAACATATTGTACTGTGATCCACAAAACTACCAAGGAAGAAGAACGAGTCCTTCTACTCCTGTAAAGAGTTACAGTCTCAGAAACTTACAGGGGCAATGCTAGCCTGTCCTATATGGTCACTATTAGTCGACATCCACTCTACCTCAGTGAATGAGCTCTGAAAAGTCTGGACTAGGGCCATTTGGTTTTCACCTGATTAGAAAATAAACCAAAATTATGAATGAGTAAGAGTACCTAGGAAAAAAGGATGAGGATAATGGTCTGGATTTTTATAGAATACATATATTGCCTATTCTAAGTCGATAAATACATACAAGAAGTGGAGAAGAATAGAAAAAAAGAAATCAAAGGACTGTATCTCTTCTGGTCAAAGCAAAGAGAAATCTTCATCTATATGCTCTGATTTTTGTAACTTATAAGACTATATTTATGTGTAATATCACATTATCTTGAAATTATTCTCTTGGACTTAAATGTTAAAATTGAAATTCATTCATGGCTCCTTTTACCAACCGTGGACATGAGTATCCTCCAGAAATAGTGGATATTGGGTATCTTCACTTTATATTTTAGATATTATTGTCTTCTAAACTAGAAGTTCACACTTCTTCTGCAAAGGGCCAGATAATAAATATGTCTTTTTGGTGAGGGTCGTGGAGTTCTCTGGTTAACTGTTCAACTCTGCAGAAATACAGGATGAGTGTAACTGTAAGGCAAGAAAACATTATTTACAAATGCAAGTGGTGGTCAAAGATGATGAACACATTAGGTATTCTGTATTTGGTGCAGGAAATATCTTGAACTCTTTTAAATCATTTCCTGCTGTATTAGTAATGTTTACATGCAAAATTTTTGTTCTTTTTCAATATTTCTCTTTTATCAAGGAATACTTATTTATTTTTCACTCACGATAGAATTATTAGGATACCATTGAATTTTTTAAGATACCAATGTGATAGAAAATATAGATTTAGTGAGAGAATATCTAACTGCAAACCATATAAGGTGCAATGAGACAATATAAATAGATATTTTTCAATTAAGTAGTACACCTTATATATGCCAAAAGGGAAATGACATAGAAAATCAATCCAATATAAGAGAAAGGAAACTATAAAAGAATTTATGATCCGTGTAATAAAACTCCAGTGTCTTTTCTTTTGTGGAAGTACCAAGACAGTCCCATGAATATTGTGAATAATTTGACGGAGGAAGAGTCATAGTAATAAAGGAGCTCGCTCCCAGATAAAAGTGTTGTGCATGAACACCTGTATTCATGAAAATGCACATGCAGACAGTTTTACCCATATCCACACATATGCACGCACAGATACTTCTACAATTTGGAGTAATGCATGGGACTGAGGAGATGCTAGAAAAAAAATTGAGCCTAAACCTTAAAAATTAAAGATTGGCTAAATCTGGAGGATGAGGAAGATGCTATCTAGTTAGATTTACCCACTCGGAGCTTCTGCTGCCAGACCAGAACCAGGGTGCTAGGGTCTGTCCCAATCCCTGCTTTTTAAAATTTTCATTCACAAAGTGAACCAAGAACACACAGAAACACCCTAGGTGCTGTGTTCCTGGGCTCCAGATGGAGCCTCTGCCATTGCCCTAGTCTGGCAGCAAATAGTAATTTTCCCAGGCTGATGCCCCAAAGGGGTCATAATCCAAGATTCAAAGAGAACCTCTGAAACCTTGTCACAAGACCTCACTCCAGAGCTCCCCAACTGTTAGCTGCCTTGCGCTCATAGCCTGGGGGTCGTGGGTCATGCCCTCCACGTCCCTCACTGCAGGTAGCCATACATTTGGAGCAATTGAAAAGACATCAGGAAATTGACCTGAGTCAGATGACAGCATGGCGGAGCATAAGGCATAGTCATAGCCCCAGGGACGAATTCAGTTCTCGTTGGCTGAGAAGAAAACAACCTCTCTGATAAACTAGATATTCTTTTCTGAGGGTCAGTCTGACAGTCCTGAAATCAGGGCACCCCATAAGCTCAATATAAAAAGAGAAAAAATATTTTCTCGGTAAAAACTGCAAATCCCAGGCTCATTGTTTAACTCCAAGACAGACTTGCAGAACAAGTCCTTTAACTTACATGACCATAATAAGGGAGCCAGTGCTAAGGGACACAGAAGTTAGCTACAGAGCCTGGAGACTTTCAACATAACAGAGGCCCTGGAGCAAACCTCAGTTTCAGAATATCTCACTGCACACACCCAGAGCCCAGAGCCAGGGGACCAATTTAATTTAACCCGATTCCAGCTGGCCAGGGGGGGAAATAAACCCAAAACTCTGACCTTTAGGTGCATCAGCGGTCTTGGAATAAACTAGGACAGCTCCGCAAGCCCAACACAAGGCACTACTGTCCGCCCTCAGTGAGCATACACAGAGCTGGGGAGGTCCTGCCTGTCCTCTATGTGGCTGGGGGATAGGATGCTTACCCTGGGGCCCAACATGTGACGGAGGGAACTTACCCACATGCTACAATGCTGCATACCACACAGGAGAGCTATACTAGTGGTCTCCAGCACTCCACGCTGCCTGTGAGAACCTCTGCCTGGCCTCCGCTGTGATCTTGCCTACAAAGGTTATTTGCCCAGCATCCTATACCAAGGCCTCCTACACCAAGTAGGCACACCACCCCACTACACTGACGCAAGCTTGGAACTCCTCCAGCCCCATGGTCAGGCAATTAGGCCTCAGCTATCTCCTTATTTATTATTATTTTTCTTCTCTCTTTATTCTCTCTCCCTTTTATCTTTCCCACCATGGTCAGTCTCAATGGGCCCAATTTTGTTTTGGTTTTTTTTTCTCTGTTTTCTTTTTTCTATTCTCTCTCTCTTGCTCCTTTCACACGTGACTGCTGGATTTGGGCCACGATCCTCCAGCTATGGCAACTCTATAAACAGTGGGAAGGAACTCAAGCCTGCCTGTGTAGGAGCACTGCACACCACGCACAGCAGCTGTGACAGGCTTCTACAGCACTCCATGCTGCTGAGGAACCTCTGTCTGGCCTCTATGGTGATCTTCTTGACTAGGGCAATTCCCAATATCGGTGGGACCCAGCACTAAAAGGGTGCACCAACCTGCCAACTTGGGGCAGGGTTTAAACCACTCTGGCCCCAAGATCAGGCAATCAGGGAGCAGCTATCTCTACTATTTACTTTTTTCTTCTCTTTCTCCAACCACAGTCGGTCTTAGCGAACACAGCTGTTTTCTTTTCCCCTTCTTTCGCTTTCTTCTTCTTCTCTCTCTTTTTCTAAGTCTTCTTTTTTCTTCTTTTATGTTTATCTCCTATTCTTCTCCTTCATTCCACAAGGCATTGCAGACTTTCAGTCCCCTACTCTCTGCCTAGGGCAGCTCCACATGCCCAGTAGGGGGAGCTCCAGCCTACCCAAGTGGCAGTGCTGCACACGACACGAGGTAGTGTTACACACGGCAAGGCCTGGAGCTCCGCTCTCTATCTATTTATACATATATTTTATCTTTATTTTCTTCCTCTTTGCCTTTTCTCCTTTTTTCTCTTCTATCTCTTCTCTCATTCTTGCCACAGTCTCAGCAGATCAGTTTTACCTTTTGTAAATCTAATTGTTTTCCTTTTGTCTTAGCTTGTGTGTGTTAGTTTGTTTTTAATTTTGGATCTTGTCTTTGTTTCTCCTCTCTTTTTTCCTCTTCTCCTTATCTTTTCTTTCACAATCCACTACCAGCTTCAAGGCCACTCCCCTCTGCCTATGGAAACTCTGACAACCAAGCTTGGGTAATTCCTACATGTATTTGTTAGTATACATGCAGCTGGGGGAATCACACATGTCCTCCACTACATGCCAAGTGGTTGGGAGCTCTATCCTTGAAACGGCTAGAGGAACTCCCGCCTACACCCCAAGGACCTACAAGTGAATGGGAGAGCTCCTGCCCGCTGTTTCTGGTGCTCCACGCTGATGTGGGAACATCTTCACAACCTCCAGAGCAATCTCTCTGACAAGGCTAATTCCATATGCAATCCACGGTGCTCTTCAGAAATGAGTGTACACCCATCTGCCCTCCACAGAACTCCAGTTGCAGAGTGAAACACCACATGCAATCTGAGGCCCTCTGAGCCCCATGAGACACACCACTATGGCTTAATGGGAGATCATCCAGTACAACACCATCCTTTTGGGTCCACAAGCACTCAAGCATCTTGTCAGAGGACTACCCAAATCACATTCTAAATAACAGAATACGTTTGGCTTGGATAAAAGTGAAACCACAAAAAGATACAGCAGTAGCCTAACCCCCAAGTGCACCTGTCTCATATGAAGCACTCATATGAGTACCCTCCCAAAGAGAACCCAGTGCTCTTCAACTCTGGAAGTTGGTGTCGGGCTCCTTTAAAACAACTCTCAAACAGCAAAGAGCCCCAACAGCCTCAATGAAAAATCAGGAGAAACAAAAGACAATGCCAGAGAAATCACGAACATAACGATGTACAAAAAAAGAAGCAGACATTGACCTGCCACAGAAGGAAATCTTCAGAATGCTGCTTAGAGTCATAAAGGATATGAGGGAAGCAATCCAGAAAACTGAAGAAATGATAAAGGAGATAAAGGCAATGTACCAAAGGGGAATACCAGATTTAAGGGATGAAATAACAAAATGCAGTGGTAAATTGACAGATTTTTCCAACAGACTTAAGGAGGCAGAGAATCACACCAGTGACCTGGAGGATAACCAGGCAGGTTTCAACAAACAGGAAATGAAGTCAAATAAGACAATCAGAGAAGCTGAAGAAACCTGAGAGCCATGCCAGATGCTGTGAATAGGAACAATACTAAAATAATTGGAATACGAGAAGAAGACACAACAAAGAAGTCAACAGCAGAAATAGCAAGGGAATTCCCCAACTTAATTAATGAAATTCAGCCAACTATTCAGGAGACTTAAAGAACACCAGCCAGACTGAATCCCCAAAGGAAGTCACCTAGACACATAGTAGTTAAATTATCCAACTATAAGTAAAAGGAGATAATCATAAGAGCAACTAGGGAAAAACAAATAGTCACTTATAAAGGTACCCCAATAATAATATGTTCAAACCTATCAGCAGACATGATGAGGAAGAGGAGGGAGTGAAGTAACATATTCCAAATATTGAAGGAAAATAACACAAACTCAATAATATTATATCTGGCCAAATTATCTTTTAAGATAAATGGAAAAGTAAGAATCTTCCCAGACAACAAAAAACTCAGCATTAAAAAGAAACCCAGCCTTACAAAAGAATCTTTCTGACCCAATATGGGAAGATGATCAACAATCTCCAAGTATAAATAAGAGACCATCACATAGAACAATTTAATGCAGAAGGTGACAAAGAAAAGAGAGTCCCAGGATAGCATGAGATCAATAGTTGAATGAAGGCAAGGATGAACCACACACATACACAACACAAACCAATAAGATAGTAGGTAGGAAAACACCTAACACAAAAGGTAAAGATGACATCACAGAGTCCACAGATGAATGTCATAATATTGAATATCAATTGACTGAACTCAGGCATTAAAAGTAAGAGGCTAAGAGACTGGCTTAGAAACAGCCCATAAATATGTTGCCTACAGAAGCCACATCCCAAGCCTACAGATAAAAACAGACTTAGAATTAAAGGCTAGATAAAAAATATACCAAGAAAATGGCAATGCAAAACAGCAGGGAAGACAATCTAAATCTCTGACAAAATTGATCTCAAGGTACAAATCATAACAAGAGACAAAGAGGAGCACTACGTAATACTCAAAGGAATAGTAGACCAAGAAACAGTGAGCAAAATCAATATATATATACCCAACAAGAGGGTGCAAAATTCATAAATCATACCCTCCAAAGGATGACAAAAGAAATCACAAGCTCAACAATTATAGTAGCTGACTTTAATACACCACTCTCTGAAAAAGACAGATCACAGGGAAAGAAACTTAACAAGGAGGCTACAGATCTAAACAACACAATGGAATGACGTGAGCTGATATATATTTTCAGAGCTTTCCACCCAAAAGCAAAAAATCTCATTCTTTTCAAATCCACATGGCACATACTCAAAGATAGACCACATGCTGTGACGCAAGGTGAACTGGAGTTAATTCAAGCACATAGTGATTATATAGACTTCTCTCTCCAAACACTATGCTATAAGACTGTAAATCAACAAAAGGAAGATTAAGAAACAATGGCAAACAATTGGTGGATGATTAACTCTATTGTAAAAGGAACAGGTATTGGCCTAGATCAGAGTTGAAGTCAGGACGTTTCTAGAAACCAATGAGAATGAAAATATGGCATACCAAAACCTTTGAGACACAGCAAAGTCATTTATTAGAAGGCTGATAGGAATACATGCACATGAAAAGGAAGAGACTTACTGTTGGTGCACTGGCACAAAATTTACACCAATTAGAGCAGAGTCAACAGAACAATCGTAATAGCAAAAGGAAAGAAATAATAAAAATCAGAGCTGGGATACAGGAGAGGAAAAGCAAGAAAACCATGGGAAAAAATTAATGCAGCTAAAAGTTGGTTCTTTGAAAGGATTAATAGAATTGATACACCACTGGCAAACCTAACCAAAGGAAGGCAGGAACAAATGTCAGTAACAAGTATGAGGGATGAAACAGGGGACATTACAATGGACCCTAATGTAATCAAAACAATAATTACACAGTATTATTAAGGCCTGTACTCCAACGAATTCAACAACTTTAAAGGCATGGACAAATATTTGTAAAAACAATTCTTCGAAAAACAATTGCTCCCAGATGGACATCAAGAACCTCAACAGACCCATAGCAATAGAAAAAATAGACAAAGTTATCAAGGGATTACAAAAAAAAAAATCCCCTTGAGCAGATGGCTTCACTGGAGAATTCTTCCAAGCATTCAATGAGGAACAGACACCAATCCTACACAAATTGTTCCAAAACATAGAAAAAGACAGAAAACTTTTGAACTCTTTCTAAGAAACCAGTATAACTCTGATACCTAAAGCAGGCAAGGATCCTACACTAATTGAGTACAGACTAATATCTCTATTAAACATCAGCACAAAAAACTCTTAACAAAATACTGGCCAACAGAATACAAAAGCATATAAAAAATTCACCATGACCAAGTGGGATTCATACCAAGGATACAGGGATGGTTCAACATACAAAAGATCATTAGAATTATTTGCCACATTGACATGAAAAATTATAAGAACCACATGATAATATCCATAGATGCAGAAAGAGCATTTGACAACAGTCAATGCCCATTCCTGTTTAAAACAGCCAAGAAGATAGAAATAGAAGGGAAAGTCCTCATTATTATACAAGCTATATATATATATATATGAAAACCATCAGTCAACATGGTAATCAATGGAGAAAAGATTAAAACAATTCCACTGAAATTGGACCAGACAAGTATGTCCCTTGTCTCCACTCCTATTTAGCATCATACTGTAGGTCCTAGCTAACCATGTAAGACAAAGAAAAGATATCAAAAGTATTTGTCTGGGGAAGGAAGATGTGAAAGTATCATTATTCACAGATGATATGATTTTATATATCAAAAATCCCCAACACTCCACATGTGGAGTCTTGGAATCAATAGAGCAATATGGCAGAGTGGCACAATACAAGATTAAAAAGCAAAAGTCTATCAGACTAAATCAAAGAAGAGGTGATTAAAAAGGTTGTACCCTTTACAATAGCCAAGGACAAACTCAAATATCTAGGGATATACCTGACTAAAACAATGATATTTGTGCGAGGAACACTTCAGAACACTATTACAAGAAACCAAGAATGACTTCAACATATGGAAGAATATCCCACGTTCATGGATTGGAAGACTCAATATAGTAAAGATGTCAGTATTGCCAATGGCACTATATAAGTTTAATGCTATTCTGATATGAATACCATCATCCTTCTTCAAAGAATTGGAAAAACTGATTACCAACGTCATATGGAGAGGGAGAAAGCCCAGAATTAGCAGAGAACTCCTCAAGAAGAATTACAAATTGGGAGGGCTTGCTTTCCCTGACTTTCGCACGTGTTATACAGCCACAGTGCTCAAAACAGTGAGGTACTTCTATAACAACAGATATTCAGACCAATCGAAAAAAGGTGAAAATCCAGAAATAAAAACATCAGCATACAGACTACTGATTTTTGACAAGGGCCCCAAAATATCAAATGGGAAGTGGATGCCCTCTTCAATAGGTGGTGATGGATAAAATGGATATCTACCTGCAAAAAAGAGGAAGCAAGACCCTTATCTCACTCTATGCACAAAAATAAATACAAGATGAATCACAGACCTTGAAGTTAAACCCCACTAATGAGGGAATTGGAATAATCCTGAGAACCTTGGTGCAGGGAATATCTAGGCTATCAGAAATAAGGAAGGATACAAATACAGAATAGTAACAAATTTACAAGTGGAGTATACTGAAAATAAAACACCTGTGTACATCAAACGAATTCACCAAGAGAGTAACAAGAGAGGCCATAGACTGGGAAAATTTCTAGGCAATGACACATCAGACAAAGGCATTATTATTAAAATCTGCAATACTTTGCATGCTTAAAATAATTTTAAAAATTAACAGCCCACTAAGGAGGTGGACAAAGGACCTGAACAGAAGTTTCACAGAAGAAGAAATCCAAATGGCCAATAAACATATGAGAAAATGTTCCCATTCATTAGCCATAAGATAAATGCAAATTAAAACATCTATAAGACACCACACTCAAAAATAGCCCATTTCAAAAAATCAGAAAGCAACAAGTGTTGAAGGGGCTGTTGGGAGATAAGAACTCTCCTCCACTACTGGTGGACCTGTAGGTATGTACAGCCATTATGAAAATCGATTTGGCGATATCTAAAACAGATGGAGATTGAGTTACCATTTAACCCAGCAATCCCCCTACTGGGCATATACCCAGAAGAGGCAAGAAACAAACCGCAGTCAGACATCTGTGCTCCAATGTTCATTGTGGCACAGTTCACATTTGTAAGGAGTTGGAAAAAATCCAATTTCCATCAACAGATGAATGGATCAAAAAACTGAGGTAAATACATACAATGGAGTACTACACAGCTCTAAAAGTAGCGATGAATTCATACAGCACATTGACACATGGGAAGAACTGGAGGAAATAATGCTAAGCCAAGCACAAAAGGACAAGTACAACATGAGTCCACTGAGGTAAGCTTTAAAAAAAGGCTGGGTATAGGGCAAAAGTTTCTATATACATACATCCCTAGGGTGATGTCCAGCAACTATGGCAGGGGCCAAACACAATCCAGAGCTACATATGGAAACCAACTAAATAAGAGGGGGGAAGAAGGAGAAAAAATACATGGGTAAAGGGGGATCAGGGCACTAAGCTAACCAAGTGGAGGATATTGTTTATATCTCCACAGGAGAAGGAGAGACCAGGCTTCAACCAGATGCACTAAGACGTGAATACAACATACCGGTATGTACCAGGGAACCAATAGAGAGGTCTGTGGAACTGACCCCAATCCAAACAAACTATGTGGACACTGCATGCACCCCCCTCCCCCAGAAGAATTCAGCACAGAGGAGATCACTTGAACTACAGCTTGGGGAGAGGGGTACGTCTGATTAGAGCACACAGGAGAAATGAAGGAGAGGAGAGATGAGAACACAACCCAGACCGCCGAGCCCTGAGGATGATATTTCTGCTCAGAGAAGACCATACGGCTGGCCACATCATGAGACATGACCATCCCTCACTGAACCATAGCAGCACGGGGGACAACACTGGGGACACAGTGCGGGAATTGTGCCCAATCTGACCCCATCACACTGGGGTGAAACACTAAGGGCATGCAAGAGAGCAGCAAGGGGAGCAAAGTGATGAAATCCATAGGGAATACCAAAAATAGACTTTAGAGACAGTGTGGCACCCCATCAGACTTGATTGGAAGGCACTCGTAGAGGCCAACAGACAGACCTGGAACTAATGATAGGCTTTTCCATTTTTGTCAGTGGCTGTCTTTTTATTTTTGTTATTTTGTTGGTTTGGGCTTCCTTTGTTGTTTTGTTTGGCTTTGCCTGGTTTTTGCACTTATTAGTGTATCTGAATGTCTATCTAGATAAGACAGGCTGGATAAACAATTTAGATATGACTGATGATTCTGGGGGGATATAGGAGAGGGGTAGGTGGGAGAAAGGAAGGGGGTGGAGATACAGCCCAGGGACAATGGAACAACAATTGAACTAAAATCAATGGAAAGAAGGTCGTAGGATGGCTAGTGGGGCTTAATCAAGAGCAATGTAGCAGCGAAGAATTACTAAACCTGAATGAAGGTCGAACATGATGGTGGGACAAGAGGAAAGTACAAGGAAATAGAGGAAAGAACCAGGAGGTAAAGAACATTTACAGAGATCTAAATACTAGCATGTGCATATGTAAACATATATATAACAAGAAGGGAATAGAACTATGTATTCATATCAATATGTTAAGAATTAAGGTTGCAAATGGACATTGGTCTTCGACTTGAGTACTCCCTCATCACAAGAACATTTTGTTCTAACAATCCAGCCTTCTGTGATGCACACCTTCTCTACACGATCACTGAAGACAAAATTGGTGTATAAGCAAATGTGATGAAAAAGCTGATGGTGCCCCAGCTATCAAAAGATAGCATGTGGGGTCTTAAAGGCTTAAAGATAAACAAGCAGTCTAGCTGACAAAGAACAAAGGCCACATGGAAGAAGCACACTAGATGTGATCTTGAAGTGTCGATGGGATCAGGTTTCAGGCATCTAAGACCCAGAACAAAATCATACCCAATGTGAATGGAGGGGCATGGAGTGGAGACCTAATGCCCATCTATAGAAAACTAGACATCCCCTTACAAAGGGGTCACAGGGAAGAGGTGAGACACTCTGTGCAATATAGCACCAATGAAACACACAACTTTCCTCTAGTTCTTTGGTGCTTCCTTACCCTATTATCATGACCTCAATTCTATCTTACTAATCAAATTAAATCAGAGCATGCTCACTGCTACAAATAACAGCCCACAACACAGGAAATCCAGGATAGATAAACCCCTCAGGGCCAACAATGAGAGTAGAGATATGAGGAGGATTAATGGATGGTAGGGGAAAAAAGGGGGAATCAATCACAAGGATCAACCTATACCCCACCCCAGGGAGATGAACAACAGAAAAGTGGGTGAGGGATAATAGAGGACAATGTAAGATAAAAAAATCTATAATTTATTGAGTATTCGTGAGGGAGGGAGGACGGGGAGGGAGGGAGAAGAAATGGGGAGATGATATCAGGGACTCAGATGGGAAGAGAATGCTTTGAAAATGATGATGGCAACATATGTGCAAGTGGCTTGACACAGTGGATGAATGTATGGATTGTGATAAGAGATGTAAGAGCCCCCAATAAAAATATTTAAAAAATTAAAGATCGATGCTTACATAATCATTAGCATGAATAAGTAAAAGATGCCTAAATATGTTAATATAGCCTGTTTTGCCTAAAATAATTGCAGCACTTTTATAAAATGCAAATCTGTCTTACAGGAATAGGAATAAATATTCCTTCTCTATTTTCCCATTAAGTACAATTAAAAATCCTAAGAATTATATAAAAATCAGATATGAGATTGCTTTCAATTGTGAAGGCAGAGACAGCCGGTCTTCAAGGTCTAGGGAGAACCCTGGTGGTGAGCCTTCCTTTTATTTTTTTGCTTTCTCATACTAGACTGCCACTCTGAAAACTTCAACAGTTACAGAGAAAAACTCTCAACAAAGACTGCTCTCTCTCTATCCACAGAACCAAGAAAGGTGTCCCCTTAGCAAGACTGAAACCAGTTTGGAAGTATCAGCTCTATTCCAAAAAGACATTTAAAAACCCAAACTGTGACCACAACCCCACCTACACTAAAAGGACAGTGCCAGATATCACAAAATATCAATTTATAAATCATCAAGGGCTCATGAGGGAGGGGTTAGTAGGGAGTGAGGGGGAAAATGAGGAGCTGTTGCCAGGGGCCTAGGTGGAGAGCAAATGTTTTGAGAATGATGAGGGCAATGAATGTACAAATGTGTTTTACACAATTGATGCATGTATGGATTATGATAAGAGTTGTATGAGCCCCTAATAAAATGATTAAAACCTTTTTTAAAAGGTGGAGTTTGAAACCTAGACTTCCAGTTTCCTCATACTGCATGTAACAAGGTTTCTCAACCCCTCCACTCCTTGACAGTGTGGTGTGAACATGGGAAATGGCTGATTAGGGAGTAAGTGTTTTCATTCCCAAAATGTGGTAAAGTTCTTCATCCTGTCCTTTTCAGCTGTTATTGAAAAGCGCATTAAGAGTTGAAATTCCCAAATCCAGCAGCATCTCTCCTTTTCCCATTTTGGAGGTGTGTTAGGCTGGGTTGACTAGAGAAACAAATCCAGTGACTCTCATCCATGTGTAAGAAAGAACTTTTATCAAGAAGCAACTATATGTTGAGAAAATATCCAGTCCAACTCAAATCTGTACATCTGATCCTGGTCCATAAGTCACATACTAGCACTAAGTCCCTCTGAGACTCATGCAGCCACAAGTAATGATGCAGAATGCGAGAAGATAACAGGCTGGTAGGTGCAAAATCATGCGGATCCAAGGAAGAAGACAGAAAGAGAAGGGAAGTTTTCCAGGACCCTCCTTATGAGAGGGTGACACCCCCAAGGAGGCACAATCAGGCTCCGACTTGGCTGATAGGTTGAATACCACCCCATACACTTTTATATCTCTTCAAGTTTACATGAAATTGTGTAACTACCTTAAGAGGTAGTAGAGGATATACATTTGACAGTCAGTTAAGAAGTCATCTCCGTTAGTTACAATGGAAGTCATGTGGGGTACAATGAAATGTTCCTATAGTGGCAACTCCTCTGAACAAGTCGGGACCTTATTCAACAAATCTCAGTTAGAGAACCTTCTACTTTTAGGTGTGAACAGAGTCCAATTAGAAAAAAAATGGTCTTCTGCCCTCAGCTGGCTGCAATGAAAAAGGAACTCTGTTGCTACCATTACAAGGTCAGAGGGCATAAGCAAAAACCATGTAAACCAGATCCTACATCAGAATATAACAAACATACATTTAAAACAAATGAAAATATGTAAATTGTCAGCAGAATAAAAGAGAGAGAAAGAGCATCTCAGGCAGGAAACAAAAGAGAAGCAAATTGTAAACTGTAGGATAGCAAAATGAAAAAAAACAAAAAACAGAACTTAAAATCCAATACATGGAATGGAGAGCCCAATGGTCAGAACAGAAAATGTAGCCAAGAATTTTAAAAGGGCCCTCATTTGGAAACTTAAAACTAGAGGGGGCAGGTGAATAAATCTGGGTGAAAAAGTAAACGGTTACATACTTTGTGATTGTACTTATACTATGCAACAATATTAAGACACAATTATACAGATGGACAGGCGTGGTGATGACCAAAGGCCTGGGTGCTTGTGGGGAGAAATAAAATAAAGATTGTGCTTATAAAAGAACAATAGGGGAATTTGCTTTGATGATGGGAACTTTCTATGTCTTGACTATATCAATATCAACTCCCGGTTATGATACTGTTATGTAGTTTATCAAGATGTGAACCTTGCAAGAAAATAAGTGAAGAGTACACATGGCCTCTCAAGATTTCTCAGAACTGCATGTGAATTTACAATGGTCCCAAAATAAAATTTTACTTAATAATAAGTAGGTCATGTCATAACTGTTCCATCACACTTTTAAGTTTGGGGAATAGAGATAAACTATATGGGTTGACATTTATTCTCTGCCCTACCATGACAGTATGCCCCCTTTTACCTACCACACCCAGCTACCACAGCACTTTCTGCTAACCAAGTTCCTGTTACTGAACTGTTGCTTAAGACATAAGGGATACACTTACCTCCTTCATCCAACTTTATTTCCATGGAGTCTATTCCAACTCAGAGTGACCATACAGGACAGTGTGGAACTACCCCACCCGGTTTCCAAGGCTTTTAGAAGCAGACTACTACATCTTATTCCACAGAGTAGCTGGTGGATGCAGGAGTTCCTATCACCTTCATTCGCAGTTGTTCCTCTTTACATCTCAAATTAGGGTTCATTTAGGTTCCATCTGCTATTAATAGTAATAAGCCTCCTTGTACATTCTATAAAGCAATACTACCCACTGCCACTGAGTTGATTCTAATCCTGTAGGACAGAGCACAACTGCTTCCTGGGGCTTTGGAGGTTTTAAGTCTATTACAGCAGAAATTCTCAAATATCTCCCTCTAAGGGGCTGGTGGGTTTACACTCCAACCTTGTGGTTAGCAACCCAAAATGTAACCCTAAACCACCAAGGCTTCTAAATGATATTAACAACTAATACTTGAGAAACTGATCTAATTTAGTACTTTATTACTTTATTTTGCAGGTGAGGACAATTACGTTGATAAATATTTACTAACAATTGTTAGCAGATATAACAAAAATCAACATAAAGCAAAAATTAATATAAATCCCATTACTAAAATATAAATTATAGTAATTAAAATAATATAATGAAAATAAACAACTAGACTAATGAACAACATTATGATAAATGGAGAAAGCAGGATTTCATTTTATGTGGATCCATGGTCAACATTTAGTAAAATAGCAATCAGGGAGTAAAATCACATTACATTTGAGTAAATCTGTTACTAAAAATTCTTTCAAGCAATAAAAAGCAAAAATGTCACTTCGAGGACAAAGGTGTGACTGAACCAAATCATTGCATTTTCAATAACCTCATAGGTATGTGAAAACTGCATAAAGATGAAAGATTGAAGAAATGATGCATTTGAAAAAAATTTTTTGTAAAGAACAGTAATATACTATATTTATGAGAAGAATGGACAAATTTTCATTCTCTTAGTACAGTTAAAATGTTACCTAGAAGAAGGAATGACCTGACTTCTGATTTGCTCTGGACCTGTGTTTGGAGAAACCAGTCCCTGGAGGAGAGTATCATGCTTCCTAAGGAAGATAAGCATAGCAATGATCGGGAGGAGGGTGCAAGGCCAAGCAATAGTTCATTTAGTACATATGTTCTGCTGTAAATTCTGTTATAAATGAGAGATGACTGACTTGACAGAGGTGAACTGCAAGAAAGCATTACTACTATAGTTCCTGTTCATAAAATCACAGCTTTACTCCAAATAAAATGTGTTTGAGGATTGTTCTGTGATCAGTGGATAGTTGCAGACAAGTTCTCTCAGTAACACAGTTGGCTTACTCTCATTAAGGTAACTTCACAAAAAGGTCCACTCAAAACAGTGGCTTCTGTTAGTTTCAGGTAGGTCAGTTAAATTAAAAGCAGTGAAGTCACTGTGGAAGGTTATGGTGACAATTTTTGGAGATTACAAAGGTGAAACTTGATAGATTTTCTCAAAGAATAGCACAATCTAAAGTGTTTGTTTTGAAGGCATTTAAGAAAATTTCATTGTGAAACAAGAGCCAGAGAAAGTTAAGTCAAGAAATCTTTTCCATTACATACACCACTTGCTCATTCTTCCAGTTTTACAAGGGCAGTAATATGAGAATTTAATCGGAGAACCTTGTCTGATCCTCACCATAGCCTGATCTTGCCTTTCAGGTATCTTTTTGGTTTTAGAACTCAAAGATGAGGAGGAATCAAGACGGTGCCCGGGCAAACAGCACATACTGAGAGCTTTTTGGCACGCAGAGGGTGTGGTATGCAGGAGAACTAGTGGGAGGTGACTAGTTTCAGTGAGTGAGAGGACCCCTAGGACAACCCTGGGTGCTTCCCTCGACCACGAGTCAATCCCTCCAACATGCATCTGTCCTACGCTGGACCCCCCAGAGATCTGAGATCAGATCCTTGGGACATCTCAGCTCAGCCGGATGGACTGCCCCTGTGTGCCCTCACCATGGTCACTGATTGGCCCACCCTACCCTGGGCCTGGTTGCCATGCAAGGAACTGCTCGACTGACCCCCGAGACCCATGAGGCCCTTTGCAGCAGCTGCTTCCTCACAGCACTCTCCTTGAAGAGCTGCTTCCTTCTCCTGCGGTTCCCCGCTCTCTGCTTGGCAGCGATCTACCCCAAACACCCCCCCGACCCCCCGCCAGAGCTTGGATCTCTCCTTCCATTCATCCAAGGCCCCAGAAACTGACCTGTAGTCTACATGTAGCAGGTTAGGTGACCTGTGACTGGGGTGCCCCGCCCCCTGCATCATTGCCTCAGACCCCTCCACCCATGCCCCTTCCTTTCTGCTGGCTTTTGCCACACCACTCCCAACCACTCCCAATGGCTCCCGCAGGTGTCAACCCACACCACTACTGTGAACTCTCCCACATCCCCTGAAGTAGCCTGAGCTCTTCCCAATCCTGTCAGCACGTTTCTGCCCGTGCTGGCTAAGGACTTCCCTAGGGTCTCAGGCCCATGGTAAGCAGCGGGAAGTGCATCCTTGATCCGAAAAGCATACATTCCCCACACATAGCCTGGCTTCAGAGCCCAGGGGATATGCAACCAGGAACCAAGGGCTTCCCACCCAATGCCTAACCACACTACCTCTGAACCCAATGTAGCTGCTACCGACCGATGGGCCCCCCTCAGCTTCATCATTGCACACAGTGCTCCTCCACTCCCACTACCCATAGCAGCAGCAGCCTGTCCCGCACCAGAGTAGTGCTCTCCACCCGCGGATGTGACAGCTAATCCCACCAGTGCTAGGCACCAACACCCTGCAGAGGCTCTCCCCCAGCACCTGCAGTAGGGCAGTGGGGCTGTCTTCACCCATGATCAGAATTCCTTCCTGTGGCAGCAAGGCCTCCCCAACTTTGCTTTCTATTAGACACCTTTTTTAAAAATTTAAAAAAGAAAAACGGCTGCTAATCATGGCCTGACAGACGAGTTCACAGCAGCCCAAATAGCATACAAACCGGTTACATACCCACTGTAGTCACTGAAACCCCTCAGCACTGTTGGCCACAGAATTGCCATGGAACCCTGCCTACACAGAAGTCGGACCCACCTCTATAACAGGCCACAGGCATCCCCCTGAAAGCACCATTCTCAGTAACACAGAGAAAGACCCCAGGACTCTGGTCTCCAAAAAATATAGCACCTAGTTCCACAAGTGGGTTAAGGAAGTGTAAGCAAATGGCATCACTCTCAACAACAAAAAAACAGAAACACAAAAGCAGAGTTAATGACACTCATAGAAGAATCAGACACAGATCTGCCACAAAAAGAAATCTTCAGAAGGCTGCTTGGCGTAATGCAGGACTTGAGGGAAGCAATGAAGAATATGGATGCGATGTAAGAGGAGATGAAGTCTACAATTGAGGGAATGGACTCCATGATAGATGTGATGAAGTCCACGCACCAAAGGGAAATACAGGTGCTAAAAGATAAGGGAGCAGAAGCTATACACAAGAGTACAGAATTATGATTAGACTAGAGGAGGCAGAGAACCATATCAACAATCCTGAAGGTACACAGACAGACCTCAGCAAACAAGAAAGACAGTCCAATAGGAAAGTAAAAGAGGCAAAAGATAACCTGAGATCAATAACAAATGTTATGAAGAGAAACAATGTTCAAATAATTGACCTCCTTGAGCAGGACACTACTATCAAGTCTACAGCTAAAATAGCAAAGGACTTTTTGAAAGCAGACTTTCCCACCTTAATGAATGCAAATCAAACATTCAAACAGGAAGCAAAGATGGCACCAATTAGTCTAAACCCCAAGAAGTCACCAAGGCATATAATAGTTAAAATATCCAACTTTCAGGAAAAAAAGAAAATTTTAAGAGCAGCAAGAGAAAGGAATACAGTCACATACAAGGGAGCTCAGGAAAGAATATGCTTAGACCTATCAGCAAACACCATGAAGAGGTGAAGAGAGTGAAGCAACATCTTCCAATAGCTCAAAGGGAAAAAGGCCTGCTCAAGAATCCTCTACCCTGCCAAATTATCCATTAATTTGTGGAGATAAGGGTCTTCCAGGACAAGAAAAAACTCAAAGAATATGCTTCGAAACACCCAACCCTCCAGAAGATACTGGCTGACTCATTATGGTGAAAGGATCAATATCCACCAAGCACAAGCAGGAAACCACAATATAGCACAACTGCATGCAGAAGCCAACATGCCAACAGCAATTACCAAGAACACAGAGATTCATAGGGAAGAGAAGACAAGAATGAAGCCCCCCACACAACGAGCTATCAAGGGAGATAGAACTACTTCAAACACAAAAACCACAAGATGACAGCAATGAATCCAGATCGTGATAATAGCTCTGAATTTCAATGGCCTCAATTCATACATGAAAAGAAAAAGGCTTGAAGATTGGCTCAGAAAACATAATCCAACAATCTGTTGCCTGCAAGAGACACATCTTAAGGGCACGGACAAAAATAAACTAAGAATAAAAGGAGGGCGGAAAGTATACCAGACACTTGTTAACTTAAAAAATGCAGGGGTAGCAATCCTTCTTCCCACCAAAATTGACTTCAAGGTTTAAACCATAAAAAGAGACACAGAGGGGCATTATATAATGCTCAAAGGATCAGGAACCAGTGGGCATATTGAACATTTACTCTCCTAACAATGGATTGTTGAAATTCATCAAACTTTTTTAAAGGTGAAAAAAGAAATCACAGATTCAACAAACATGTAGGTGACTTTAATACACTGCTATCAGAGAAAGATAGATCACTGGGAAACAAGCTCAGCAAGGAGGCTGTAGAGCTAAACAATACAATTAGCCAATTGTACCTGATAGACATTTATAGAGCTTTCCATCCAAATGCAAACAAACAAATACATTCTCCTCAAGACCACATGAGGAGACCATCTGCTGGGATGCAAATCAAGCTTGAGTAAATTCAAATACATAGAAATTATTCAGTCTTCTTTCTTGGATCATCACACCATAAAGCTCGAGATTATTAAAAGGACAACCAGAAAAGCAAGGGCAAACAATGGGAGGATGAACAGTGATCTTCTATGGCATGAATGGGCATAGGCCCAGATTAGAGAGGAGGTTAGGAAATTTCTAAAAACTAATGAGAATAAGAATATCACAAATCAAAACCTATGGAATACTGTGAAGGCAGTTATCATAGGTAGCTTGATAACAATAAATGCATATATGAAAAAAGAAGAGAGGCTTATGACTGATACATTATCACAAAATTTCCAGCAACTAGAACAGTCAACAGAACAACACCTCCAAGAGCAAAAGAAATGAAATAATAAAAATCAGGTCAAGTAGAAAGACAAAACAATGATGCAAAAGATTGATGCAGCAAAAAGCTGGTTCTACGAAGGGATCAACAGAATTGACAGACTGCTGGCAAATCTAACAAAGGAAAGGAAGGAGCAAACATCAATAGCCATGATGAGGAATGAAACAGGGGAAATCACAGCAGAACCCAGTGAGATTAAAAGGATAATCACAAAGTACTATAAAGGAATGTATCCTAATGAATTAAAAAATGTGGAAGACATGGATAATACTTGGAAAAAGAGTCACTCCAGAAGTTATCCCAGAGAGAGGTCAACAGCCTCAGAGTACCCATAGCAAAATAAGAAATAGTATAGTTATCAAGAAGCTACCAACAAAAACAGTCCCCGGACCAGATGGCTTCACAGGGGAATTATACCAACCATTAAGGGAAGAGCTGACACTGATCCTCCACAAAGTACTCCCAAGCACAGAAAAGGATGGCAAACTCCCATACTCATTCTACCAAGCTAGAATAAATTTGATACTCAAATAGGGCAAAGACCCCACAGATATAGAGAACTGCAAACTGTATCTCTAATGAACATAGATGCAAAAATTCTTAACAAAATAATGGCCAATATAATATGAAAGTATATAAAACATGTCATTCACCAGAATCAGGTAGGATTAATTCCACGGGTCCAGGGATTGGTTAACATCCAAAAATCCAACATTATATACCAAATTGGTAAGGACCTTATAATAATATAGATAGATGCAGAAAAAGCATTTGACAACATCCAATACCCAGACCTAATTAAGGCATTCATGAAGATAGGGCTGGAAGGAAAATGCCTCAAACTAATACAAGCGATCTATGAAAAGTCAACAGTCAACATCATAGTCAATGGAGGAAAGACAAAAACAATCCCACTCAAAAAGGGGACCAGACAAGTATGCCCCTTGTCTCCACTTCATTCAATATCATACTAGAGGTCCTATCTAACAACATAAGACAACAGAAGGACATTAAAAGTATCCAACTGGAAGGTGAGGATGTGAAACTATCACTATTTGCAGACAGCATGATTCTGTTCATTGAAAATCCCAAAAGCTCCACAATGGGAGTACTAACAGTGATACAGGAATATGGAAGAGTGGCAGGATACAAGATGAACAAACAGAAGTCTATCAGTTTGTTATATGTATCGGACAGAACAATGGAAGAGGAGATCAAGCCTCAAACTCCTCAAAGAGTCCCCCAAAATAGACTTCGGGCTAGGAGGGGCAGCTCCTGAACTTCCCCAGGACTAGTGGGAGAGACTCATAAAGGCCAGTGGACAGTCCTGGTACTATATATATATTTTTTTCTTTCTTCAACCTTTTGTTTTTTTATTGTTTGGACTAGGACATTGCCGGTTTGCCTACTTATATAAGACAGACATGGGAAGCAAGCTCGGGGAGAAAGCAACAGGGCCAATGGAACTGGAGGGTTTGGGGCGAAGAAGGTGGGGCCAGGTAAGAGTGGGAGAGCAAACAATGCCATAGACAGGGGAACAACCATGGAATTAAAATCAACATCTAGGAGATTGTAGAGATCCTGTGGCAATCTAGCAATCTAGCTGAGAGTCGGTATTTAGATGTGGAAGAAGAGGGAATGTTATGGTGGAACAGGAGGAGGCAAAAGGAAACAGAGGAAAGCTCCAGGAAGCAAAGGTATAGATAGAGGTATGAACAGAGGTATGTACTCATGTAAATACATTAATCCATAAAAATAGAGGTATTGGCCTATGTACATATATTTTTAAGGCAATACACTGAGGCTACAAATGGGCCTTGTGTCTCAGCTCATACCCTCCCTCAACAAAATGGCATTTTGTGATGCTCACACACCCCACTACAATATGATCGCTGAAGATAAAAATGGGTGCATAAGCAGATGTGAAGATAGTGGATGGTGCCTGGCTATTAAAAGATATAGTGTCTGGGGTCTTGAAGGCTTGAAGTTAAACAAGCAGTCATCCAACAGTGAAGCAACAAGCCCACATGGAATAAGCATACCATCTGGTGCGAGCATGAGGTGTCATCAGGACTGGGTAACAGACACCAAAAGATTCATAACAAACAAACAAAAATGCATTGGTGAGAATGAGGGGGTTTGGATCAGAGACCCAAAGCCCAACTGTGGACAATGGAATATCCCCCCACCGAGGTGTCGCATGGAGGTAATGAGTCAATCAGTGTGCAGTAGAGCACTGATGAATCATGCAATATACCTCTGGTCCCCTGAGGTCTCCCCACCCCCCACTATCATGACTCCAGTGCTGCTTTCCACTCTGAACTGGACGGAAGCATGTGCAAAGGTTTAGGCAAGAGATAAATCTCATGACCCACAGAATCCAAGTACAGAAATGGGAATAGCAATACCAAAAGGGTAGAGGGTGAGATGGGAAGGGGAGGAAGGGGCTACCAATTGCATTGTTTGGCCCATAACCACACACATCCCATCCAGGGGGACGAACAACAGAAACCAGAGGTGAAGAGAGCCAGCAGTCAGTGTGAGATATGAAAACAATAACAATCTATAATCTATCAAGGGGCAATGAGGGTGGGGGAGAGAGTAGGTGAATCTAAGGGCGCAATAGAAAGTAAATATCTGGGAAAGAAAGATGGCAATTTATGTACTAATATGTCTGATACAATTGATGTAGGGATTGTAACAAGAGTTGTAAGAGCCCCGCATAAAATGAGCTTTTAAAAAAAACACAAACAACTCAAAGAGTATTTGAAAGCATTTGAGCTCCTTGGGGATGCCAAAAAGACTGTTTTGATGTAGTGTTAGTCCAAGAGCACAGAACTCTTTGAGGAAGGGGTAGAAAAGTGGAAATGCTGCCCTTAAAAGTATATAGATGGAGTATATGTCTAGAAACAATACCCTCCCAAATCCTGGTATTTTGTGTAATAAGGATTTATATTATTTTGTAGTAATATGTTTTGATTTACCAGTGTGGTTCTGAGATGGGCTGTGATCCACCTGGTGTGTAGTTTGAAACCATAAGCAGCTTCAAAAGAGAAAGACTGATCTTTCTTGTCTAAGGTGTCCAGACATCCCGCTTTTGGCAGGACAGTACTGATTTTTAACAAATTGTCCTGCATCCTGCGGCATTTTTTAAAAGTCCCGATTTTTGGAAAGAATGGACAACAAGCTAGAGTACGACGGGAGAACGGGAAGGGAATATAGGGTTTTCAGCTGCCATGTGGCTATTACGCCAGGATATGTGTTTTATATTATTTTTGTTAATTTTATAATGTTAAACTTTAATAATAACAAATAATTGCTGAGAACTGCCTATCAAAGTCTGCATTGTTAATCAGTTGTTAGAATTCGACCACCATTGTTTGGACTTAATGAACAATGGCATTTTTTGGCACTGGCAACGACGAAAACATTTTTTAACTGTCACTCAGACGATACACATCATACTGCGTGCTAGTGCTAGTTAAACAAGTGATGTCAACAAATCAGCTATTCAGATAATTCGGGCTATTTATTTATTTATTTCATAAATACATGAATTCTCTTGAATTTAGGAGACAGTACTTGTATTATTTATATTTTATAGTGGCAGCAAAAAGTCTAGCGTCGGCCTTGAAAGTGACAGGACTTATGGTATGGCAAATTCAGAGAAAAAATATTACAAGTTAGTATTGTTATTATTCAGAAAGAAAATAGGATTAAAATTAAAATAATTAAAAATATATAGTTACTTTATAACAATCAAATTATTTTAATTTATAAACTAACAACAAAATATGTTCATGTAGTTATGTAATTACTTGCTGTGATTTTAAGCAATACGTATATAATAATTTATAACATAATTTTAATTTTTTTAGATTTTTAACATAATGAGTAAGACAAGAGGATGCAAATTCAATGATGATCTAAGAAGTGAATTTCCTTTTATTAAAAAACCAAAAGCGATTACATGGTAAAATGTGAGAAATGCAATGGTGAATTTTCTATTTCGCATGGCGGGAACAATGATATTTCAAAGCACTTGGAGACACAGAAACATAAAAGATATTTAAATACTGCTGCATCTTCCTCCAAATTACGGGAATATTTTTGGAAAACAATTTATAGAGATGAAGAAAAAAATTAGCATCAACAGAAAGACTTATGTCTTTTCATGCTATTAATCACAATCATTCCTTCAGATCTATGAATGTATATCACAAGTTGTCAATAAGTTAATCAACAAAAAATTTTCCTGTGCTAGAACAAAATCTGAGGCAATTGTGTGTAATGTGCTTTCTCATATGCATTTTCAGAATTAAATAAAAATCTAGAAAATATTAATTTTATATCCATATGTCTGACACATCTAATCATATGGATATAAAGTTAGTTCCAACCACTATTAGATATTTTTATTCAGAAACTGGAATAAAAATTAAAATTTTAGATTTCATTTCTGTGCCCAGCGAAATTTCTGAAGTAATTTTCAGTTCCATTATTAATATTTTGGAAAAAATCAATTTAAAACATAAAATGATTGCATATTGGGCAGACAACACGAATGCAAATTTTGGAGGAAAAGCGAGAAGAGGTACAAATAATATTTCTATAAATTAAACAAAAAC